>NW_027315724.1:13447748-13502748 GCF_026437365.1 Eucyclogobius newberryi | reverse complement strand
CACACATACCTGCGCGCACACACACACACACACACCTGCGTGCACATACACACACACCTGCGCACACACACACACACCTGCGCACACACACACACGCACACGTGCGCACACACACACACACGCACGCGCACACACACACACCTGCGCGCACACACACACACACACACACACCTGCGTGCACATACACACACACCTGCGCACACACACACACACACCTGCGCACACACAAACACACACACACACGCACACGCGCGCACACACACACACGCACACACGCACACACACACACACCTGCGTGCACATACACCTGCGCACACACACACACACCTGCGCGCACACACACACACACACCTGCGTGCACATACACACACACCTGCGCACACACACACACACCTGCGTACACACACACACACGCACACGCGCGCACACACACACGCACGCACGCACACACACACACACACCTGCGCACACACACACACACATACACACACACAGACACACGCGCGAATCCGTCCGGAATAAGTGTGCCATCACAAGGCCTTTTTCCCTTATAAATGCGCACATAAATTTGTCGGAGTCATGAGATAGATTCTTTACCTCTCTCTGCTCTCGTCCAAAACTCTGCCTCCGATGTCGGGAGTTCATTGACTGCGTGTTGATAAATAGAGCAACATTGGGCATGCCCGGCTGTCAATGACTCATTTAGAGCAACAGCATAATTATTAAGTCAATTCTGTCTGCTAATAAAAGCATTACGCTGATTTACATGCTAATTAGACTGTGCGTTTAGATAGCAGCTTACATCAACAATCTCCTTTATGTGCTGAGGAATGGTGTGTTTATCAGTTAGTGTGCGGGTGAATGGGAAACAATCTTGTAAAAGGTGATACACGTGTAATGTTTTCATATAGAAATTAAAACAGAAATTGCCCAAATTGCACATATTTGGGACATATAAATCTGAAAATAATAATAATATACAGGTTTAAATTGCTTGCTTCAGTTTGTTGACATTTTGGCAGTTAAGTAAAGTAAAAACATAAAAAATCTAATTCTGTCTCATTTTTTTATTTATTTAAACAAAATAAAATAATAACTAAAATTAAGGACAACACTTAACAATATTTTGCCTATTGTACATACTATAAAGTATACAATTGGAAAGTTTGGCGTGTGCTAATTTAGCGCTTATTTTTTTTAAGTCTCATTTATAGACCTATATTGAAGGAAAATGCAGTTTGTGGAAAAAGGCCTTTAAAGCTACAACTTCCCATCTAAATCTATGAATGCAAGGGAATTCAATGAAATGATAAGACACTTTTAGGTCCGGATTGAACGTGTCCAGAAAATCATTATTACCTTGGTTAAGAATTGTGGCTGCATTAGCATTCCTGTGTCACAGCGAGATTGTCTCACGTTTGATTCCTGTGGTGAATGGGCCCTGTCTTCTCTGGTTAACCCTTTCAAACAACTAAACTCAACCAACACCATGGTTAAAGTCACACTAGTCGTTCCCAGCGTCTTTAGAAACACACAAAAAGCATAAGTAAAGACCACCTGGCGCTTTTGCATACAGTAAAGTCAGATTTTGACGTGCTCGCATGTCAAAACATTCAAAGCAAACCTGTACTTACTGATGACTAAAATATATTATAATATGCTGTCAACTGTTAAAAGAGTTAACACATTACCCACCTGCTAATGAAAAACAACACTACCTGCTCTCACCATCTGTGTTCTAGGACAGGATTAAAACAGATTTTACCGGTGTGCCCTCTGAACGTGTACCCATGCTAACACGCCTCAAGGTGCTAATGTGCAAAAAAACAACAACTTCTTTATTAATTAGAACATGCTAAATGTTGAACGTGAGTATAATATGATGATACGATGAGCCAGTGTCACCAGCTCCTTACCTCCAGTGAATATTGCGCTCTCTTGTGGCGTTTCCATGCGCTCGCCTCGTACCCGTTCGATCACGTGACACTTGCGCTCCCTTCCGCTTGTGGACGATCTATCCCAAAATTGGTAAGTATAGGATGTCGCTTTTCCTTCATGGGAGTGTAAGACAAATAATCGTTTTTTTTTTCACGTACAATTTCAAAATCCTGTAGTGTGCAGCCGGCTTTAGATCACTCAAAACCACTTTAGAGTTGTTTTTGTTTTTTTTTAAATTGTGTGAGACTCAAAGTGCTCTACATAAAGAGGTTGTGTCCAGGACATTCTCTCTGTGACAATGTAATGATGAGGCAATAACGGGTCAAGGTGGCCTCCATTACTAAAATGTATTCATTTCAATGTTTTTCCATTGCCATCTCAAAATTATTCATATTTATAATTATATATATATCTGAAGTTACAGTTCTGAAGAGCTAGACGTTGTATGTGTTAAATTCTAGCTCCTCAGACCACCTTCAGATTGAAAATGACTTCCGGATGTTCGTATCCATTTCAAAAACACTGCTTTTGAAATATTTCATACTCGTTTGTTGCTGTGAGAAAATCCATTGTGTAAAAAGTGGATGATGACCTGTTTTCTTTTTTAAGAACATTTAAATAAACATTCTTCATCCCTCATTCGTCCAGGAGTGTTCCATTGTAGAAAAAGATTCAGTTGTAGTCATCTGGAATGTTTCGACTCTTATCCAAGTCATTCTCAATCTGCAAATTTAGACCAGATCGCATCTCTCGTCTCCTCAGATTTCCGTCTCTTCTGAGCTCTTCTGAGCTTTCTCTATTGTAATTTTTGTACTGAACACACTGTACACTGAAGGAACTCGCTAAACACACACCGGCATATCAACCACACATGCACAGCCAGGGAAACGTGCTGCTATCCTGGGAAGGAGGCTGCAGGGAATGATTGCCATGTGGGAAAACTACTCGGCTGTCCACGCCACGAGGAAATAAGACTCAGATTGCTCGCCAAAAATCCTCTATTATTCCTTTAACATTAAATTTTAGTATTCACCCCCCTGAACTCGTTAAAGTTGTTTGACATCTGGGAACTATCGAGATGAGACCAATGCCAACAAATAGAAGCCTGCGCCCTCCGTGTGCTCCGCATTATCCATGTACTTTTACAGAGGCCTGGCTTGTCACACTGCCCTCCCCTGTATCATGTCGAGGAGCATACCCCAACCACATGCTCGAGTTAAGTGTCTACACATTGCACTTAGCCGGTCTTAATATTATCCTTGTGCAGCTCTGGATAAATGGGCTAATGCATTTATATTGCCCTACATCTCTTAAATGACAGTACACCATGTCCTCTTTCCGCTGGCCCTCGTCCTTTAAGGAGACGCCGTACTTGTTGATGATTAAAATAAGGTAAATGTCACCGCACTACATTTGGCGGCAGAGTGGTTTGTGGGTAATTCATTAGAGGCGGTGCGCTCAGGCCATTCATTGTACCCCTTCCAGCCTTCTAACTATCTATAGTGTTCCTGTCACACGTCCTTCATGCCTCGCAGCGCTTTGCAAGTCATTTCAGGCAAGTTGTGAAATCCAAATAAACAGAAAACATTATGTCAAGATCGCCGACATTACAGCAGAGGGTCAATAGCTCTGGCTCAGATAGGACGATGAGCGGTAATAAATCCACACTTGGCTGGATTCTGCGTAAAGCGTGTGTACCTGTGCGAGTGAGGGAAATGAACCGTGGACGAAGTGTTTGAAAGGTGTATCTTGTTAGTGAATCTGCCTCCTCAAACATGGTGCTTGGAGTTAGCTGACGTGGTGCAAGGCTGGTGGAGTTTGCGTTATCTGTAATGGACCTATGCAGTTTGCATGTGTGGGTTATAAAAGTAAACATGATACAATATTCACAAGTTCAACACGTTTTTGGTTCAAGGTCCATGGTGGCAACAGCTTTTCTTCATGACTACACATTGAGAAAAATATCTTCTTGTAAAATGTTATTTTATTTGAGTGGTTATTGACCTTGGTTTTGACACTAATACAGGACCCTGGGATGATGACAGCAGTAAAAGTAGAGGCAGCATCTATTATTACATTTATAATGGGAGATGGGAGAAGAAAAAGGTTTGATAATTGTATTACAACAAATATTAAGATAAGATAAGATATTCCTTTATTGTCCCACATGGGGAAATTTCATTGGTGCAACGCAGGTAGATACAGAGGTAGATACAGAAGAACAGATCACTTATAGGAAGTCTGAAAAACACTTTCAGTAGAAGATCTCCTATAAATAAATAAAAACTCCCATAGACAAATAAATAAATAAATACATAAATACCATTGCATGTGATCACGACAGCAATTGCACATGAATATGTGTCACGACAGCACATAGATTGCACATGAATTTCACAGTAATTGCACATGAATTGCACATGAATTCCAACAGCAATTGCACATATGACAGAATTGCACATCAGTATTAGGTTAGGTCAGTATTGCGACGGGATAACGTGACGATCTCCGGGTAAGACGACTGTTCTCCGCAGTTTCATGAGTTCCTCCTTTGTGGAAACGCGGTACGGCGCCGGCCGGGGGGCGGGGCCGGAGCCGGGGGGCGGGGCCGGAGCCGGGGGGCGGGGCCGGGGGGCGGGGCCGGGGGACTCAGAGCCAAGACACATCGCAACGACACGACGAAAACACTCAATCCAGCCGAATAAAGTCAAAACAAGTTAATTTAAAGCGATTCCAGTGCGTGTCCCGATCGTTCGTGAAGTTCCTCTTTCATATAAACGTGTACATAAACGTGTACCGACGACACGCCGTACTTTAGCGCGGCCGGAGGGCGCGGGGGGGGCTGGTGGCTCGCTCGGAGCTAGCTCACGTCACAACAACACAACGAACGCAACGAAAAACGCTCAAATCCAGCCGAAAAAAGTCAAAAACAGTTGAATTAAAAAAACTATTCCAGCGCGTGTCCCTATCGTACAGTAAAATAGAAAAAATATACTAACTATATTTACAAAATATAGGAGATAAAGCACAATAAGTGTGAGAAAGAAGAGAGAGCGTTTACACCGGGCTGCCAGCTGTACCAGCGCCTTATGACTTATTACCAGTGTTTGTCATCATATGGAGCTAAAATAGTTTCCAATAGATATTTTCTTTTCTATTTTTACTGTAAATGGCTTGAATGTGTTTGATGAAATGGGAAGTGTTGGCCTGGAAAGTTCTTTAACTGGTTTATTCACAATGTTCACCCAAGTCCCAGAGTCTCTTGATGAACATTTTGGTGAATCATGGAGCAGGTCATGTGACTTAAGACTTCACATGTTTCCCAAGTTTGCACAGGTGTCATACTTCAGACAAATGACCGTCTATGTGATCATCTTTTTAGCGTGTTCTACTAAAAATGCCCTGACATTGTGTCTTTGCAACTCCAAAACTCAGATGGCGCTCATGCTCTCACACAGCGTATGCACCAAGGAGGAGACGCAACTTGTACCACGGCTTCTAAACTCTTCAGTCGATCTGCAGCGCTCTCAAAATATCTCGTTAGGCTAGTGTTGTCCCACGTGGTCCTGTGCCTCTGACCCCTCTGTTTCCCCTCTGTTGCAGCCAAAATGTAGTCTCTCAGTGAGAGTTCAGGGGGTTTCATCAGATTATATAGGCTATATAGTGTAGGAAAACGTCAATGTTTTTAATCTATGGGAATTAGAGCGAGAGGGTGTGCGAGGTTGCGAGGTGCAGACCCACAACTCTGAGGCTTTGATAAAGAATTGTTTTCTTAGGGTGTGTTTCATTGACATGATCTAGTTTTTTTACTACCGGTAATAATAGCTCTGGCATCGGTAGTACTTCTGCTAGAATTAGTATAAAAAGGAAGTGTATAGTAAAAGTAGAACTTCGTAACAGAAATCAGACCACTAGATACAGTCGTCACCTATTTAGGAAACATTGAATTTACTTCAAACTTGTGAGAAAGCCCCATGTGCGTCACTATACGATTGGCTGTGCAAGGGTGGTCCACCATGTTTCACTTCTCCGTCCTGAAAGTATGTTACATTTAAATATCTACTCCTTTCATAGTTTGAAAATCAGTATAAATCAGCTTTAAGGAGAGATACACATAGTGTTAGAGTTAATGTTTGTCTGTGTGTCTTTGTCTGTGTGTTAACCCTGAGACAAGCTGGCCCCTGTCCAGGGTGTTCCCCGCCTAAGGCCCAAAGTCACTGGGCTAGGCTCCAGTCACCCGATGAATATATATGAATATATATTCAGATAGTGTAGGAAAATGTCAATGTTATTAATTTATGGAACAAAATTACAGTGAATATATATGAATATACAGTATATTAATTGTCCAATCTACACTTAAACAATATTAATTTAATAAACCTGCATCATGTCCATACAGTTCTATGGGATATTATAATTCCAAAGGCCGTTTTATCCAAATTATTTTTTCTCTCAGAGACATAAAGATCAGCCCTTCAAGTAGTTCCTACAGACACCAAACTTTACAACCTTGTGCTTAACAAGATTTTGAAGGATCGTACAAAAGGATTTGTTATCTAATTCTATACCTGATTTTTCAAAGAAAAAAAGCTAATTTTGTTCTTGTTTATTCAAATACTATATACGATCCCATTTGTACATTTTGGTGTGTATAATATTATCAACAAAATGAGCCAAGAAATATAAAGATTGCTCTGTCCATTTTTCAGATTTATATCTTCAAATGTTAGCTTATTTTACACAATTATTTTTATGTGAAAAAGTCAATCTTAAATGTATGCCAGTAAACTACGGAATAAGTTTCAAATTGATACAATAAAAAAATACCTATTCTACTGCAATATCTCACCAAAAGAGTGATATTTATTTGTAGTAAGATAAAAAGCCCTGAATTAGCTAAATGTTTCCTATCCTTGTGTTTTCAGAGACAAGACCCCGTTGCTTGGGACCAATTCTTCGCCAACACATCCCGAGACGCTCTGAACATCCGCTACACCCTGTTACCTTACCTCTACACCCTGATGTACGAGGCCCACACCAAGGGGAGCACCGTGATCCGGCCCCTGCTCCACGAGTACGTCTCCACGCCGCATTACACTCAGTCCACCCCGTAATCGAATCATTTGCTTTTTAGCGCCGTGGATCGTCTTCCCGATCGCCCAGCGAGATAACCAGATTTCATTCTGCTTTGCCCCTCATTACGATGCGGACTCGCACACGAGCTGGTTGCCGGACCAAAAAGCAATTTAGGCTGCAGCTTTCATTGGAGTGCAACATTTTTAGCATCACTCTGTTTTAATGCTCGGCTGATTTACCATCAAAGCTGCTTTTATTAGCGACAGATGTAAAGCAAAAGGGAAGAAAGTAACCACTTTATTTACATCTACATATTCTTCCTCCCCCTGACCGACGGTAATTCCATTCGCCTGGTTTAATTTTTCACTGAGAAGAAGTTAATAAAAGGGGCATGAAACATTTATACACGGATTAATTTATTCAAGAGACTCTTAGAAGGCTACAGATGGTATTTAAGGAACTGGCAGAGGCGAGAATGGCACAGATATTTGGCTAGGATCTTAAGAGCGTTTAATTCTAAATGAGTGTTCGAACAGTCTGTTAGGCTGAGGACACAGGAGAGTCCACGTCACTGCTGGTAATAGGAAGAAATGATTGGGGCGTTGGTTGCATTTACTCTGCTCTATTTACTTGAGGGACTTTGAAGAAATTGTACTCCTCCGTGTAGTTTTCTGACACGTTTTAATTCAACTTCAGCAATAAATTAAGTCAAACTATTGGTTATGCTGCTGGCTGTGAGTAAGAGTATTGGTTTGGTCCTGGTTTAGTCCTGATTTAGTCATGGTCTAGTCCAGGCGGTCCTTGGGTTTATACTTCTGCATAGACCACATCAAACTGGGACTTAATACAAACTAATCCTGGACTAGACGAGTACTTAACCAGGACAAGAACACGGTAAAATCAAGCCTAAATCTGGACTAAACTGGGTTCGAACCATGACCCAACACTGGCAAGTGTGAATTCACCCTTAGTCCTCCCTATAACCTAAGGGTGCAATCACACATTCACCACATCAAAATTGGGACAAAATGTTGACTCAAATCAGGACTAAACAAGGACTAAAACAGGACCGAACCTGTCCACAACTTAAATGTATTCAATTTAGCAGTG
Source organism: Eucyclogobius newberryi (assembly GCF_026437365.1). Taxonomy (NCBI): domain Eukaryota; kingdom Metazoa; phylum Chordata; class Actinopteri; order Gobiiformes; family Gobiidae; genus Eucyclogobius; species Eucyclogobius newberryi. The sequence goes on along the minus strand of NW_027315724.1, from coordinate 13,494,621 downwards.
TGGACTAGTCAAGTTTCATTGATAATCGTGATTATTCAGGTCACAATATAGTTGTACGAACCAAAAAATTTGAATCGTGATGATTTTAAAAGTATTTTTTGTTCAAAATAAACCTAAATGTAAAACACTTTATTTTTTTGGCTGTTTTTGTCCAATTTAACTCACAAATTTGAGGAACAGTAACATGTCAGATTTAAGATTTTTCCCACAATAATAATGATTGATAGTCCTGTCTCCCTTTTTCTAGCAGTAGTTTTACTTGAGTACAGTTGTTGGCTGATGATAACCATACAACTCAATGGCTGTTTTCCAGGTTTGTCCTTGATAGAAATACATGGGAGATCCACAGGCAGTTCCTCTGGGGTCCTGCACTTCTCATAACACCAGCCTTGGACAAGGTTTGCTGCTCGCTTGCGTATTGACATTATTCATTATTTGATGTTGGATATTGACTAGTTTTTTGATCAACAGGGTGTCAGAGAAGTGAGGGGATACGTTCCTCTAGCGCGCTGGTACGACTATCACACGGTAAGTCACTTAGACATGGATCAAACTCAGTCTATCCAAACATAAAGGGCACAGAGTATAGAAACTGGTTGTAGGTTGAGCGAAATAGAAAAAAAGACAAAAAGAAAAAAGTCAACATACAATTTTCTCTTTTTTTTATCATGGAATAATTCTAATAATATTTTGTTATTGAAAAGCATCGGTGAATTGTCTATTCATGGGCAAATGTATTATTAATTGTTTATATTCCATTCACAAAGTCCGTTTTCTAAAGGGTGCCAGATAAACTTGTACACCCTTCCAAATAAAGGCTAAAAGCTATAAACAAAATAAACAAAACTGTACTTAATACAATACTATGTAAGAAAATGGGTAATTTTGAGCTGAAATAAACAACACTAAAAGCTTTTTCTCATAGTTATGATCCTGATTCTAATAACGCTCTTAATGCAGTGTAGACAAAAACAAGCTTTTAGGACACTGACTTGCATTTTAGCGCAAATGTGTGTCACTGAAATTCTTCTTCCTTTTCACATCATTCATTTAAATGGGCTGATGAATTGGACAGTGCACTATTTCCTGCAATAAAATCCAAGACCAAGAACAGTAGACATTTGGGCTTGAAATGCGATTTAAAATAGTAACAGATTAGAGAATAACAGTTATTCAGATAACTATAGCATAAATTAACCAAAATCACTGAATCTATTGTATACTTATTCCTCGGTGTCATTAACAAAAAACTTTGAAAACTATGAAAAACTATGAAAAAAGGTGCTATTTATAGTCCAGAAAATACGGTATCCCTGCTGTGAGGGGCAGGCTGCAGCGTCGTGAGTTCCGATCTGGCTCTTGACAATTCCTTCCCCAGTCTAATTCCCATTTCACGCAGCACTGTCCTGTCAAATAAAGCCTATGGGCCAAAAATCCCTTCAAAAAAAAGAACACAAAACCTGACGCAGGGCAAAAAACCTACAGCGCACACTGAACAATATAAATATTCCATTTGGTCCAACGTTTTCAGACCCGTTTTTTTGTTTTAGCTCATTATTGTGTTTTAAAATGAACAAAATATAAAACAATGCTCCACAAGTGTCTGAGTAAAGCATCATGACATTGCAAAAACTTTAACAAAACATAGACACCAGTGGTAAAAACAAAAAGTAAATTATAATATAGATCTCAAAGTTGCAACAGGGAACATCACAAACAAACCAGCCGTAGCTCCACTGTCTCTATGGCAACTGGACTCACAGCTGTTACACTCCACCATAAAGTCAAACACAAGAGAAGTAGTTTACAACGGCCCGACAAGTGTTGAGTCAGACCCTGTGTAGACTAGTGGTTTTGTGAACTGATCTGTATTTTATGTTAAGATATGATTGCTTTTTTGATCAGGCTAGAGACGTGGGTGTGCGAGGACAAATGGTCACCATGCCAACACCACTCAACCACATTAACCTGCATGTCAGAGGAGGGTATATCTTACCATGGCAGAAACCAGAGAGGAACACGCATGTCAGGTAAGCGCAGACGGAGTAATGCTTTTAAGGAAGTCGTTTACAGGGAAGCTTCGCCAAAACTGAACATAACCTTGCTGCTTAGGTTTTTGTTGAACTCTTGTACAAACACTTAAATAAGGATTAAAATCTCTATCGGCGCTTCTAAGGAGGAGATTGGCACAGACTAACACGTAAACAAATGAAGCCAAGACATAAGAAATTAAGAGTTCCAAGTGCCTATGAAAAAGAAATGTTGGCTTACGATTTACATATTTGGCAGTGTTTTCAAAAGCCAACTCTATTTTAGTGCAATAAAAATCATATATATATATATATATATATATATATATATATACCTATGGTCATGAGCTTTGGGTAGTGACCGAAAGAACAAGATCGCGGATACAAGCGGTCGAAATGAGTTTCCTCCGCCGTGTGGCTGGGCGCTCCCTTAGAGATAAGGTGAGGAGCTCGGCCACACGGGGGGAGCTCGGAGTAGAACCGCTGCTCCTCCACGTCGAGAGGAGCCAGCTGAGGTGGCTCGGGCATCTGTTTCGGATGCCTCCTGGGCGCCTCCCTCTGGAGGTGTTTCAGGCATGTCCCACCGGGAAGAGGCCCCGGGGAAGACCCAGGACACGCTGGAGAGACTATGTCTCTCGGCTGGCCTGGGAACGCCTCGGGATCCCCCCGGAGGAGTTAGAGGAAGTGTCTGGGGAGAAGGAAGTCTGGGAGTCCCTGCTCAGACTGCTGCCCCCGCGACCCGGCCCCGGATAAAGCGGCAGAAGATGGATGGATGGATGGATATATATATATATATATATATATATATATATATATATATATATATATATATATATATATATATATATATATATATATATATTATCAAAACCCCTCAATCTCTTCATATATATGTTGGCTAATGAACCCAAACTCTTTCTAGTCAAACATAATTTATTTATTGTATTAACTGGTTTCAGGCAAATAATTCCTTCCCGAAGTAAAGCGTTTGTGAGAACATTCAAATGATATATTTTGATTTTAACACGAAATTCAACTTACCGGTAACTGTATGTCAATGCTATACCACATTATCCTAAAGTTTTTATTTAGGGTGAAGTCAGGTAAAGTGGGACTTGCTTTTTGTGTGCATGTGTGTGTATGTATGTATGTATGTATTTTTACTTTACTGGTAGCTCCATTAAAAATTATAATAATACACACACTTACATGAAAACATTGAACTGTAATTCCAATGTGTTCTGCATGCCTCCGCTACTCTCTGATTTACATTTTATCTGAATCATCAACCTGTTTAAACCAGACAAGGGGTAAATGTTTTTTTATTTTTTTAAATATATTTTCATGACGCTTTTCAGATAAAATACAGAAAATTGCACCTGTAACTATATTTGTCTGTATTGAAATATAACCTTTTTTTAATTATTGCGTATGCTCATGTGTTATGCTTATTTTGCAGCTTTTTAGTATAATTTTTATGATGAAAAAAAATCTTCCAGACGTTAATGCGCTTGTCGTCACATATAGAGCCGTGTCCGTTGGCGACGGGCTCTCACACTCTGCACTGCTTACGTTTCAGTCGGAAAAACCCACTCGGACTGATCGTGGCCCTGAGTGACTCCAACACCGCCCAAGGATCGTTCTTCTGGGACGATGGCGATGGCATAGGTAGGTGCAGGTAATCTGACGAGTCACGACGCTCAAAGAAAAGACAAAAAGGACAGAAAAACATGGCAAGACAGTCCAAAATATCTATTTAAAAAGTGAGTAGGAGGAAAGGTAAGGATTGTGATAGAATGTGTTGCTTTTTGTTATTTGGCTGTAAATTGAGGACATTTATTTACGTCCTGATGTGGACTTGGTTTGGTCGTGTTCTTGTTCTTATTTTAAATGTGGATCTTACGATTCAAAAGGTAGATGATTTCATTTAGTTTATGGTTAAAAGAGAAATGTTATACAAACAGTATACTTTTTCAGCCTGGTAATCTGTTGACTTGTTTATTTTATTACATCTTTTAGACCAATATTGTGATTTTTAATTCCTGGTGCGCATGTTTAATTTATAATAACTACACAGCAGACAAAGACATTACAGTAAATGTCTTCTTTAAAATAGTCTGTAAGTACTGGTGTTATCCACATTAACACAAATGAAATGTCTTCTGTATTAGCACAAACAAACTAAGGTGAATTATGTATGAAAAAGAAGCATCATAATACTGCAGAAAGTACATTACTAAGCCAAGAGAATTATAGAGGGAGTTTGTTGAGCCAATAAGTAACAAAAGTAACTATAAGGGAAATACAGTTGTGCATTATTTTCTTTCTGTAATTACCCCCATCTGAAGTGTTTTCTTCAGGATATTGTTTTTGGTTTTCACTTACCATAAAATTAACCTCACAATTCCATTTAATTGGATTTTATTTGATGTGAAGATTTCATTGTTGCCACAGATCTCAGCACAGTTGACCTGCCAACGTTGTGGTTAAACCTGGCTCCACAGGTCCTCTTGGCAGGCGAATAAAACTGAACCGTCTATTGTTTGACAGCGGATGGTATTTTCATAATACATTCAGCTTTGAGTGATGATTTATCTTCCACATCTCGAACGCTAAATGTTTATTCCAATGTGAGACAGGGCTTTTGGATTTCTACCTGGCATATGAATTTCAGTCAGAGAAGTTGTGCATCAAAGTGTATTTTATGGAGGTGAAAATCCTGCAATTCTTGATTTTTTTTGAGTGGCTAGTCTCTGTCCCAGGTAAATGTTGACGGAACTCCTGATATTTAACGTGACATTCCACCACAAAAGAGGGGATTTTGTTTAGTAACACTATAGGTTGAGCTCCGAGATCTTCTGTGTTATTTTCAAGTCCACAAATAAAACATATCCCTTTAGCATTCCTGTCATCAAATCTCGTTCCTTACAACAGCGTACCTGCGTTAGCATGTTTGTTTCTCCTTTATTAGGCTACCCCAAATAAATTGTCTGTTTTCTGTAACCCGAGTCAACATTTTTCATCTGGGTCAGACGGTAGGCAAATTCGTATTTTTTTTTACTTTGAAGGCAAAAAAAAAGATAAAAAATGTGTCATTTTTTGAGTCGGAGTGACCACCAGGGGTCAGGCTTCAACACTCAATGACGGAAAACATCTCTATCATCTCTGATCAGGAGACTAAATCTCACGATTTTAAGATATTTCAATTGACCTTTTGTACGCCGCTATCCTTTATTTTGGTAGCTAAGGCGAGCGGGGGGAACATGCGGGGGACACAGGCGCCGCCATGTTTGTTGTGATGACGCTACTGGGCGTGTTTCAATCCCAGAATGCATTTGCGCAAGTCAAATTTCACACCCTGACAGAGCCTGGCATTACTCTGGACATGTCAGTGGCGCCGATAAGTAACTTTTAAAGGCAACTTGACGTCTCCTACGCGCGGCCTGTTATGTAGCAGATGCATGCGGAGGACTGAAAATTATGACGTGCATGTGTTACGCGGTGCGTAATCAGTCCTTCGAGGTGAAAGTCAAGTCGGCGAAATAATTGAAAAATAAAAGATTTTGACGTGTTTTCAGCAAAATGCTGATATTTATTTTTCAGTCGGCTAGTTTCATAGCGGGTCGGTCGGGTTACGTCAAACAGACAAATTATTTAGCTCAGCCTTATATGTATTCCTTTCTGCCAGTGGATGGGTTTGAGTTGGAGAGCGCTAACACAAATCCTGAAGATGGAATGCCAGATGTAAAGCAGTGTGTGCTTTCAGAAGAGGATGGATACATTTTATATCATACATGTTATAGACAAACAGAGATACCCAAGAGCATGTTTAAAGGCCAATCTAGATACAAATGATGCAGAATATGTGAGCTTTAATGACGCTGCTGTAGTCTCAAAATAGCTTCCCTCAACTAAAATACAGGAGCACCAATATATTTAGTCAATGCATACACTCCTAAAAAGTCCTTAAACTCTTTACTTATAATCATAACTCTGACATGCTAAAAGTGCACCCGTAACATCCAAAGAGTGTTGTGTCGGGACAAAGCCCATCGGGACAGATAGAGGAGGGAACAAGGGATGACAGAGAAAGGGAGTGACAGAAACTATTACAGTAATTCACCGTGTCGCTGGCTCTCCATCACTCCTCCTTTATCTGCTCTCTTGCTCTTGTCTTCTCTAGCCGTCTGTCTATATTCTAACCTTTACATGTCTTTGTTGTTGTCTTCGTCTTCCTGTGTAGTGCTTTTTTTTACTGATATGAACCGTTTATACTGCAGCTATTACAGCGTTCCACAGGCTGTCACTCAATCATCCGTCATTCAAATTCACACTCTCGGATGGAGCTATTCATGGGTTTATTTTGAGGATTTTGCCCATTCAAAAGATACAATATTTAGTTCTGAATTGTTAATTGCTGTGTCAACCGTGCTTTATGTTCATCCCCCTAAAACCCGTCAATAGTAGAGAGGAAATTAAGTTAGTGTAGCTCTAGAATCTGTTACAAGGTAAACATTCACATACATTTAACATTAAGCAAAGGCAGACAAAATGTCATTATGTCATCACACTGGTGAGTACGTGTGTTATTTATCTTCAAAATCCACTTTAGTTTATGTTCAGCAGTTTGGAATTTGGAGTTAGAGTATTAATAACCTGAATAACTCTTAATGATCTAATTATTGGTTATTGATTAGATATTTGTTCTTTCTTTATTAAGCTCATTAAAAGTGTAGTTTGTATGAAGTGTTATCAAAACTGTGTAGCTGTTACATACTGTATATAGATTTAAAATATTCAAATGAATAATGAAAACGATGCATGGTTTTCACTTGCCTGATAACAAATGGGACATCTTCAAGGAGCTATATCAAAAGATACAATGTCTTATTTTACATTGTCCAGTACTATTGCATGGTACAGGTTTCCATTGCTTCTCTTTTGTGTTTAACAGGCTCATAAAAGCCAACTGTCCATTGTTGTTTGACAGTGAATGGTATTTTAATTCTGCTCTCAAATATGAGTGACGATTCATCATCTACATCTTGAACATGGAAGAGTAATGTTTTCCTTGCTCTTTTCCCATGTGTGACATCATGGCCTTGGGCATTCAAATTCAGAGGTTGTGCATCAAAGTCGGTTTTACGCTCGTTTTAAAAGGCCATTCTTGTCATGTAGTTCCAAAGAAGACGTTGACAAAAGTACTGATATTTGCTATAGTTATTTGATTTGCCATTTTATTTGCGTTTAATTTTGTCTTCAGCTAATCTCTAACTGCGTTTCCACCCTCACAAAATGCACATATTATTCAAGTTTGCTTAAGTAAAAGGAACAAAAAATTCTAATTTAGTTCTCTTTCCATCTAAGCGCTTGAACAGTGTTTGCTGTCCTAGTTACGGGAGCCACATGTCTGTTTTGTGTCGTGTGTCCTGCAGAGGGCGCACCATGCACAAGCTGCCTGGTTTACCAAGGTTAAAAACACACTTTCTGTTATTTAGCTTTAGCTGCACACTTTTTCGTCATGTCCAGAATTTAGCAAGCTGTTAAAGCTTTAATAATGCCACATTTCACATCAAACAAAAGGTTACTGCGGCAGTAGTAGTAGTACTGCCGCTGTTTCTACCAAAATGTTACGCTGAAGTTGAAAAGAACACTTTTAATGTTGGACAAATATAAACCTCCCCATAGTTTCTTCTCTAATGAAGAATAGACGGCGCATGTGTGTTTCTGGGCGAGATATAGTGAGCTTTAATATTCGCTTCATGAGTTTATGCGACTGATAGTGTAGTCACCTTTCAAAAGTGTATAAACTTGTGCGAATTAAGGGTTTTAAATGCAATATTTAGCGTTTCTATCGCCCGTTACTTATGCAATACTTCAAAATCCACATTGAAAATAAGTTGATGGAAACGCAGTTATTGTCACAGCTATTCAGAGGAAACCAACGTCAAACCAAAAGTCCCATTTGCATTCTGTTGCCTTTTTTTATCTACTATACATTCATTCCGACTCCACTTTCCTGTATTTATACATTCTTTTGTTTTCACAGATAACGCTGTGAGAAACCAGTACATGTTCTCAACCTTCTCAGTGGCATCGGTGAGTTCAGAGGCCTTTCACATGTGTGACCTGCTTTTCTCCATCTTTAGCCTCGTTAGCGCCGTTAGTGTGGTTATTGTTATTAATCCAGTCAAACAGAATGAGCTGGAGCTACACTGCGCACCAGAGCCGTGGGCAGATGTCAAAGGCTAACCGCTGGAAACCATTAGCACATCATTTCGCATGCGCAACTTTGTAAAGGTGATTTGAGGCGAGCTTTCACCACTTTGAACCTTAACAAGGTTTAGAAAGTATATGTGTGTTTTTGACAGGCAAGTAACTGAATTATGTAACAAAATCTATTTTCCCAAGGGACTAATTATAATTTAGGGAAAGATAATAAGCTTTTAAGGAAACAAAGATTATATGTCGGTGCCAAGCTTTAAATATAATTAAATTAAATTATTTTGTTAATTTAATTATAGAATAACACTTTTAATTCATATTCTAATGAATTCAACGTATTACATTTTTGTGCAATATTGTTGTACTGTTATTTCTAAATATATATGTATATTGTTTTACTTTCAATGTATCTATCAGGGGTCAAATTTTTCAAATTTGGGTTTAAATAAACTAGTACAGGGTTTCTAAAATGGGTGTCGCGAGCCAGTGAGCTGGGGCTAGTGAGAGATTCATAATTACATTAAAGTGACATTGTAATGAATGTATTCTTCATGGTGAGACGTTACAGGTGAATAGGACAAATGTGAAACCTTTTCTGCTGTTTACTTTTCATCATTTACAGGGAATTTTGGATATATTATTTAGTTTTTGAATAAACTAGATCCAACTGAAATTTGGCATAATATTGAAATGTTGCTTCATTTTTTTAAAAACATTAATAAATCAGGCTCAGTATTGGATATCAACAAGTCCTTGTTTGACAGATGTTTGACAGACTGTAATGTTTGGTGGGGCTTCTTTAAGGGCTACTCTTTGTCTCTGTGAGAGTGAACAGCATTTAAATGAAAAAGAAGTAGAAAAAAAAATGATTGGACAGACTTGTTGTTTCCACTTCATAAATGCTGCAAAAGCAAACTGAACAAAAAGAGTTTTGCTTGTAGGGTTTAGCCTTAATTGAAGAAAAAAAAAACAGGTCCAGCAAATCAATATGAAATATGTTTTAATATGTTTTGCCACTTAAAATTATTACCACTGTCAGAATCTGTTGTGAATTGTTCTTTATGTTATGTTTATATTATGTTCTTAGTTTTTTTACAACCCTTAATGATCTACTAAATATGGATGCCAAACGGCAGTTGCTTTTTATTGAGTTTTTTTATGCAGCTACTATAGCTAAAAATCACATTTATGGCCTTGGAGTTGGCAAAAAAGAATTATATGGAGCAAAATTGATGGTGCAATTTTCAAATGGGTACTGGAATGGCACTCCGCAGTCCAACCTCAGCTGTGTTCCCAAACAACCTTGGCAAATGTTTGTGTGGAGCTCTAATATCCTCCAATCACAGACAAAAGTAGCTGTTGAGAATGGCGGGTACATCTGGTCATTCTGAAGCTGATACAGGGGTTCCCCATATCCTAAAGCATAGTGTGGCTTATATTGAATATGTTCTTTAAACAAAACAAGCTATATTTGTTTTTGTACGGATGTTTCTGTATAAAAACTAAAAGCATTAAATTGCTCCTGGTGGCAGTGTCTATGGTCATGCTGTATGGGTTCCTTCTAATAGTCCTTTTTTATTCTTCTTATATTTTTTTAATAAGTATTGTGTACAGTTTAGTGTACATATTACCGGTATTCACTATCCAGGACGAAACGTCCAAGATCTACAAGATGCAAGAGGACAAGGCTCCTTCAGATGACATGCTCAGAGAATATCTCAGAGAAACAGAGGATGAGGTGCTGGAGGAGGGACCATCATGGGAGGACAAGCCCCTACACGGGATGTACCCCCGGAACATAACTGAAGTGGCTGACATCAAGCAAGCCTAACAATGGCTAGAAAGAGCCAGTCTGAAGGACAGCACAGAGGCACTCATCAGAATCAGGATCAGAATCAGAAAATGTTTATTGCCATTGGTGCAACATAAAACAATGAACAATGATTAAAAAAAAAAACCTTTATAACAGCAGCACAGGAACAGATCCTGAGCACCAGATCAATAGAGGCCCAGATCTACCACACCAGACAAGATCCAAGGTGTAGGCTGTGCAAAGGGGGCCCTGAGACAATCCCACACATAACTACAGGATGTAAGATGCTGGCAGGGACAGCATACATGGAGCGCCATAACCAGGTGGCTGGCATAGTGAACAGAAACATCTGTGCAGACTATGGGCTGGAGACCCGAAGGACAAAGTGGGAAACACCTCCAAAGGTTGTGGAGAACGACTGAGTTAAGATTCTTTGGGACTTCCAGATTCAGACAGACCGAATGGTAATGGCGAACCAACCGGACATAGTGGTGGATAAACAGCAGAGGAAAGCCGTGGTCATGGCAACATCAGGAAAAAGGAACATGAGAAACTGGATAATGCCAAGGGCTCAGAGAAGAGCTGGAGAAGGCGTTGAAGGTGAAAGCAAAAGTGGTGCCCCAAAAGTGGTGGGCATCTGAGCACTCGGGGCTGTGACCCCCAAACTGGAGGACATCTCAGCCCAGAAAAGTGCAGTGCTAGGAACAGCACATAACCCTCAAGCTCCCAGGCCTCTGATAGAGAACCCAAGCTTAGAAAATAATATATATAGTAACCAAGCTATTTCCATCCTATAACTGTGCTCTAATATGAAGTCATTTGTGCATTTATACATCAGTGGGACATTAAAAAGTCTTCTCTGGACAGGATAAAACTCTACACTTATGGGTTACTGGACACATGCTCTATCACTAAACCCCGCTCTTATTGTAATTTAGTGGGGAACAAAATATTGACCGTATATTGTAATAATTTGTCTCACAATGCAAAATTTGTTTTTAGTAAGAGGCGAGTACTTAGCTGAGCCCCCAGTTTGATCACAGTTTGGAATCAGATGTGACACACACTCCCCATAATCACTAGGACTAATGGGACTAAAGCAGCCCCATTTGCTCTGCAGCCAGGCAAACAGTTATCTGTCTCTCTCCCTCCCTCTCTTTCTCTCCCTCCCTCTCCCTCTCTCTCTCACACACACACACACACACACACAAACACACACACACACACACACACACACAAACACACACACACACACACACACAGATATATGCCCATACATGTGTGATCCAAACCCCATTCACGCACACACACAAACCACGGCCAAACATCTGTGGCTGTCCTCTGCCTACCATCAGACTCATTCCAAAGCAATTTCACACAGCGATAAAACAGCCCCACTGTCTGACAGCCAAGGGGTACAGAGGGAAAAGGCGAGCATCGATGTGTGTGTGAGCGCGAACAAGCAGATGTGAGGAGATGAGGATAACTCCTGCAATGGGGCCAGTGCTGCCTGGCAGATTAGCACATCATATGCCGTTTTGGAGTGGTGGGCCTTCTCCTATGGGGTTGTGAATGTATAGATTGCTATGGCTCAGTTGATAAGTTTGAAAATGTGGAGAGGTTTTCCTTTAGCCGGGACGAATAAAAGAAAAATCCCAAGACAGTACAATGCATCGGCTCAACGTGTCGCCAATACACTGCAGAATGTCATCAAGTTAAAATGACATCAAGATAATGAGGAGATAACGGGTTCGATTCCTGGTCCTCTCACCGTCCAAAGACATGCATATGTGAGGTAAAAATGTTTAGACTTTTTCTTAGGCAAAATGATGTATTTCAAGTGTGCAGTTTATTTGATTATTTGTGTATATAAAGTCAATTTTTGAAGTCATACCTCCTCCCTGTGAGCTGTTCCAGGAGCTGGTGGTAGACAATCTGCCTGTGGATCAGCAGGTCACAGGTTCAAACCTCAGAGTAGACAGTTGATACTACCAACGTTGTAAATGATACTGCTATTGCATTGGACAATCAATGTGCTGCTGTTTTGGTTGATGTGTCAAAGGCACTACATATGTTTCTGCACTACATATGTAAACACAACTGTAAATGTGTGTACATATTAAGCCTATTTTTATTCTTATTTTTTTTTATCTTATATCTTATTGTTATTTTCATCCCATGGTAGATTTAAATTGTTTCTCTTTTGACTTATTCATTGTTCATTGTTTTATGTTGCACCGAATCACCAAGACAAGTTCCTATGTGAATTCTGTTCATTGACAGTGGCAATAAACCCTTTCTGATTCGGATTCTGATTCTGAAATGCCTTGGATTCAGTAGATCACTATATTCTCTTGGATCATCTGGATGTTATTGGGTTCGATACAAATTCTGAAAAAAAAATGGTTTGCAGATTACCTCACAAATAGAGCTCAAGCTGTTTCTGCTGATGGCTTTCCATCTGAAATTTCTAACCTTAAAAATGTATTTCCTCAAGGCTCTGTGCTTGGACCACTATCATTTACAATTTAAACTCAACTTGGACATAATTTAAAACACGGTAGCATCCACTTGTATGCAGATGATGCAATTCTGTATGCTAAGGCTCCTTTCACAAGTGATTCAAAAGTGATTTGGGATTTTCACTCCATCCAACAAAATTGTTAATTTAAAATGATTAATAAATTCAAATAAAGCTTGTTGTATGCTGTTCTCCAAAAGAGCCTCCAGTGTGACCCAAAAAATATATCTATTCTTACGCTTGATGGTAATATGATTGAACAAGTACGCTATTACAAATACTTGGGCATCTGGATTGATGATAAACTCTCCTTCAACAAACACATACAAGAGCTATCTCATGTATGTATACATGTGTTTTATGTATTGGCTAATGTTATTAAATGTTTTATTTGATACCCTGGGTACTAATACTACAACTTATGAGCACAATTATTATAAGGCATATTTATGCGTTGAATAAATACTGAAAAATCCAACTACATGTGTTGAAGGAAATTGTGTATGCATCAAAATTGTTCTTCAACATTACATGGTGAACTTTATTAGACTTATTTGAGTGTATTTTTATTTTTTTGACACCATGCTTTGTGGATGTCTAAGTGGTGATATTTAACAAAACTGTAATTTGTCACTGTCTAAAGAGATGCATCAATAGGAGAAATGGCATTCAAGGCACTCAAAACACTTCATATCATGGAACATCTTGACATTGGAAGAAGTACTCCATTTTGTTGCTTAGGTAAAAGCACATCTACAGGAGCAAAAAATGAAGTAAAAGTATGGGAAGAGGTGTAGACGTTCTTCTTTTAAAAAAATGTACTTTTAGACTAAAAAGTTAAGTGATTTTGAGAAATATTATAGTATCAGAAGTAGTGATTTGGATTTAAAAAAACAATTTCAACAGAGTCAATTTCCAAATTTTCCAAGCTGTTTTTCCTTATTTTTGTCTGTTTGAAGTTGAGCTGTTAACTCAAACTTCAAAAATGTAGTGGAGTAGAAAGTAGATACCTGCTTTTGGATCTAGTGTAGTTAAAAGTTAAAAGTATCAACCGTAAAAGTTAATAAAGTTTAAAAAAAACAACAGTTCCCGACAAATTTGACTTAAGTACCTAAGTGCCTCTCGACCATTCATTCACCTAAGTATGCAAACACACCAACTGACCTACTGCCTTCCCCAATACAACACAAAAGTACACAAATTAACATTACATCTAGAATGTACCCAAGTTTTCCCAGAAACAAATGATTTCCTTAACTACCCGCTCACTTTTTTTTTAATGGTCCTAAAACTAATACTTTGTCATGCAGAAAAAGCTGGAAAACCACGTGATTCACAACGGACTGCTGCCTGCTGACCAACTGTTGATGGGTGTGGTGAAGATCTGGGGAGCGGGCAGCGTGAAGATCACCCAGGCAACAATCACTATTAATGGGGTCCAAAGTCCACTCACCCCAGAGCACAATGTCGACACACAGGTGAGGGCGTGTCCAATGGGGTGTAAGTGTGTGTCAAACGGGTGTAAGTGTGTGTCCAACGGGTGTAAGTGCGTGTCCAAACGGTCTAAGTGCTTATTCCATTTTCCTCATATTATATTACGTGTTATGCTTATACTATGCACAGTCCACAGTAAAAAAAAAAAAATGATAATACTAATTAAAATAGAAGTGGCCGACCTTTTTTTCAAAATGCTAATAAATCAAATACAAAGCTCACATAAGACTAAAATAAATAAAATACCAACATTATCACGATATCCACAATCCTGAGCTCTATAAAGGAAAACCTCTGACAAATAATCTATCTCCATGGTTATGAATATGAATGGGAATTTAATTTAATGTAACTTTAGTATAAATGCAAAATAATGAAAAAATAAATAAATAAATACCCAAACTAAATGAGCCAACAAGTCCAACACATACATCACATGTTCTGTCATGGCTCATAGAATCAGGTATAAGGAAAGTGACGTTAAGTGAGATTATAATTTACCTTGATTACTTCCTGGTTAGACATGAGACTCCTTGCCTTCCAAACCACTGCATTTAACTGATTAATTTATGAAAAGATGTCACTTATGTCTCGCATTTATTCATATTCCCCAGGTTTCACGTTGATTGAGCATTGCACGCCTGTCAGAAACTGTCAGCTCGACACAAAAATTCGTAGGTTCACAAGCCGGCCCCCCACTGTGCGCTAGTTTGACATGTAATAGCAGTAATCAAGCCTTCACTCCACCTGACACTGCGCTTTAGTAATGAACAGCTCCTCTCCAGCCAGGACACGCATGTTTAAAGCCGCTCGTGTAAAAGGCACGATCTCCTGTGCTGAAAAGGACAAGACGAGAGGAGAGAGAGAGCATGAACTTATTAGACAGCTCCACATCTGACAACAACTTGTCTTTTGTTCGTTCTATTGCTTATTTTCTTAGGAGGGGTGTGTCATGAGCTTTCTCCATGATCTCATTGATTTGCCTGGAATGTTCCTCAGTGTGGATATTTTAACTGATCTATCTAGCAGTTTTTCAATCATAAGTGCAGGGGTCGCCCGTCCACAGATCTGACCTGTCTGAAGGGTCACCTGCTTGCATATAGATAATATTAAGGTGTGGCACTGTAGGTGAATCTTAACATCTTAAATTTAGAGGTATACATTTAAAACCTCTATTAAAGAAAATGTTTTACACGTTTTTTATCATGTAAAACTAAGGTATTTTATGTCTAAATATGTCCATAATTGCCCAGATGTCGGACATATAAATCTGAAAAATTGAGACACATTTAAATGAATTATTATTATTGGATATTTGTATTTTAAATAAGTACCATATTTAATATCTTCTTAATTATTTGAATATACTGGATCTTACTAAATATTTTCCCTAGAATTGCCATTTGTTTGTGTGTGTCTGCGATAAACCTCAAACAAATCTGGCTTGGAATTTGACATAAATAAATCCTTCTGTCAAATCCATCAAAATACATGATAGGGAAATCTGGTGCTACTTTAAGGGCTGATCTTTATGACCCAATGGGAGAAAATGACCTCGGAAAATACAATGTCCCATTGATTATATAAATCTAAGTCCACTGTTCTTAACATCTTCAGGAACAGTCAGGACAATTTTGTGGTTTCGACATAAAATATTTTCAGCTTGAGACGGCAAACTGAGATCGCTGGTGGCTGACACTTCATCAAAAACGTGACATACAGTGCACTTGAAATATATTGCGTCAAACATGACTGACATCGTGAGTGCAGTTACAGTTAATTGACACACAGGCCTATAATAGAGCCGTCAATATCAGGCACACGTCACAACATCAGGAGCCGATCCTAAAGAGTATTTGAAAGGCACTGGACCCTTTACTAGAGCACACAGCCTGGGATCAACGCCGAGTTCAGTTCAGAGCAAAATTTTTACGCAATGAAACCGTAGACATACTGCGTACACCAGAATTTCCAGACTTGTGTAACGTCAAAGTTAAGAAATTGCTTGACTTTTAGTTTTTATGCTAACGTAGTGGCCAAACTCTACCGAAATTTGCAAAGTTCTTTCTTGCTTTGCTTTTTCATTCGGAAGCGTATGGTAATTGTTTTATTCAACCTACAAGTCTTTACCAATGGTCTAAAAAAATTGCTGTTGTGTTTTTGGTCTATATGTGTATTTCAGAAAATGTTACTTGAAGACAGTAAATCAAATCAAATAGTAAATACTCCAAATCAACTCATGAAAGCGGTCCAAACTCTACATTTTCTTGCTCCAGCTGGACCCACTCCTAACTTTAAGCATCTGCCTCTTCCTCCTCAACATAACACATTCTCATCAGCGACAGCCAAAATACAAAGCATCTACATAAATAATCATTGGCAAAATAAAACAACCCATCAGATTTATTCCACCATTAGAAGAAGATGGACCAAATCTGCCAGGGCGGCTGAGATTTCCAACGAGGAAAGTCCAATTTGCATACGTGTGCACGGCTCCGAAAAGGGCCGAGGAGAGATGGATCGCACGCCGCTGAGAAATGAAGGACTGCGGCAGGCTGCGGAGGAGACGTAGAAACTAGTTTTTTTTTGTTTTTTTTCCCCTCCTTAGACAATCATCCGTCTTCTTAAGTATTGTCTGATAGGATAACAACTGCGAGGGAAGAACAGGCCGCTGCAGTGGAGCCATTTGAATAGACTGAGGACTCAAACGGACGGCTTCTAATGTGACTCTTCCTGGAGAACAGTAATGGAGTTCTTACAGACACGAGACCAAGTACAAACGGAAAAGCACCGTACTTAAGTGAATTATTTAGGTATCTGTACTTTACCAGAGTCATTTTTAGAGTTTTTTATAAGATATGCCTTTATTGTCCACACATGGGGGAATTTTGGTGTTACAACGCAATAGATACAGGGGGAAAGGACAGATAACTTACAGGAAGTTTAAGAAACACTCTTAATAGAGGAACTCTTATGAACAAAAAAAAAAACTCTTATTAACGAAACTCCTGTAAACATGTCCTCTCATATCTTAATAGGGAATGGAGGGAAGAAAGTAAAAATAAAGATAAAATAAAATACTGCTAATAAAAATAGCTGGCATAAGACAAATCATACTAATAATAATGGTAAAGTAAACACTCTTATTTACATCAGTTTTATGCACATGAATATGACATTAATGGCGTGTGAGTATGACAGTAATTGCCCATGACTATGACGGTATAGCACATGGTTAAGTCATGGTTTTATTTTTCTGTATGGTTTTGAGAATGCCTGAAATGGCTGACGTTCATGGTGACATCAGGACAGTGGTGGTTACTTAAGTAAAAGTACAGATATAAGAACCCAATGTCTATAATATTCAGCACCGATATTTTGCACTGATAATTTCCTGCACTGCCCCAGTCCGTGTGTGTCCTCAGTGCTCCGATCATGTTAAAATACCATCTGCATATCGTCATAAAGATACTGCAAATCATCAATACATCAATGTGGCCCGCCTCTAATATGTGTATTTTGTGTTTTCACAGGAGCTAATAATCGATGTCACCTCTAAAAAGCACCGTGTGGATCAGCCATTCTCGATAGCATGGCAATAAAGCAGCAGAGTGATGTATACAGGAGGTTTTGTCATGTAATTATTCATTTAATCTTATTATTTAATCTAATTTACAAATGTTGTTTCGTTTTCCACAGTAAAATATAATGACTGCTCTGTAAGAATAATAGTTTATAAAAATAACATTGGTTTTAATGACTTGTTTAGCATATGTTTGTTTTACAGTGCTATTACGCATTTGTTTATAAAATTTGCTATAGAAAAATACAGCTTGGATATGCTACACACTCTTCTACAACACAATGGCAATTGCTTATTAATATGTTGATTTTTACAATTAGTTTTGTATTCAATGTGCACATGAAGGCCTGTGACAACTTTTTAAACTTGTGACAATTAAATCATATACAAACATATTTTAATGTTCTCTTAATTCATGTAAAACTGTGTATTTTCTATGTGTGGAAGAGGGAACGTTTTGGCTATGAAAGGAAAATATACGGTAGTTCCTGTCTATACTTCCAACCGTTTCTAAAGTCAAGACTAGGTTCTGTTCACCACCACATGGCGATCACAGTCAGTTAAGGTATTGGCCAAAAGAGAAGAAATAGACCAACATAGATGCGCCTTTAGCAGTTTTTAGATCACATTTAATGGAAAAGGGTCAAGAAAACGAGATGAGCGAAGCGTTTATTTGTCAACTCACTGCTCACGGACTCCAAGACCCGACAGACCGACCAAATGTCAAACAGAACGACGCAGAGGACAGAGAGAAGCCTCCACAGAGTTAAAAGGACCTTTACTCCATACAGAGGTCTACGCAGTAACCATTCAAATGTAAGATTGTAGCCTGGAGAAGGTTTTCTTTGTGAAGCAGACACTAAAATATGCAGTACGGAAAATCAGATTGCCGTGTGAATATGAGTAAAGCTACTGTTGGGAGATATGGACAGACAGTAGAATGAGCATTTGTTGGGTCTTGACAATTCCCGATTTGTGGGTTTGGAGCACAACAAACTGTTGATTTGACTGAATATGTGGGTCACAGCTTCCCTAAAAGTCTGATAGTTCCCTTTCATCAGACGGCTGACAAAAGGAAATAACTGAAGAAACATTTAGAGGGCCCGCCTGCAACTTAACAGGTTTTTGAATACAATGCGTTGATGTGCCTCTTGTGAACTTTGGGTCGTTGGCACCGTATACACCCCAGGCCTGGGACAGTGGACAGATGGCCCCGGCAACAATCTACCAATTCCACTCACACCACTTTGGACATAATTCCTTGAATTGGAGGAAAATACCAATTCATTTAAAATACAACAAGAATAAGGACTAAACACATTTTCAGTTCATTTTCGTAGTGTTTAAAGTGGAATGGACCAGTTACAAAGATGTTCAATCTACCAATTCCACTAACTCATCTTTGGACATTCTGTATTTCCTTGAATTGGAGGAAAACAACAAAAAGGTAGAACTAAACACTCAACATTTCCAGCTCATTTTCATATTGCACCAAGCTGAATGGACTCGTTTCCAATAGTCATAATTCCCACAATAAGAGAGAAACAATTACTAGTATGCTGTTTCTGATGACAGTTTTTGGTGCATATACTGCCATTACAGTTCCCTGTGTGTGTTTGACTACCTGCATAATGGCCACGTGTGCAGGTGTGCCCACAACCACACACTAATTATAGCTCTCACCTGCGGCAAACTGTCTACCTGTGCTTTCTCTGCTCATATTGCCTCCCAAATAATGATCCAGTCATCCATTATTCAGACGCCAGTAAATGTAATGATATCAATTTAGCCATGGGCACCTCAAATTGATTTCCAATCCAATCGCAACTCTTTGGGAGGGAAATGGAGGAATGTGGTTGTGTGTATGTGCACCGGTGTTTAGCCCTCCCGACCCCCCCGTCAAAAAAAACTTCTATTTACGGTGATTCATGCCAGGTATAGTGACATTTGGAAGATAAATACGCTTGGTTTTTCACTCTGAGAAACAAAAGCCGTAGAGATTTCAGGGGAAAAGTTAAACATCCCATGCAGGGTTATTGGAGAGAAGAAGCAGAAGTTGTTTCCCAAAAGTTGAGACAAACTGTTGAGTATTTACAGCCAGAGCAATTGTTGACTTTCCAAAATTGAGGATTAAAACACAGTCACGAAGTTTCCAACCGTGCAGCTAGTGTTTGGAAAAACGGATGGCGCTGTTTTGTTTGTGTGAAGTTTAGATTCA
The DNA here is from genome assembly GCF_026437365.1 of Eucyclogobius newberryi. Lineage (NCBI taxonomy): Eukaryota > Metazoa > Chordata > Actinopteri > Gobiiformes > Gobiidae > Eucyclogobius > Eucyclogobius newberryi. Next base: position 13,474,737 of record NW_027315724.1, on the reverse strand, counting down.
TGCCAACTCCTTTTCCCCAATGGCAGGATAATGGTGGCACGATGGCTGAGTAACTATAATGTCCCTGGTTTGATTCCTTAGCCAGATGGGACCCTGCAGCGTGGAGTTTGCATGTTCTCTTGGTGTTTTGAGTCGGTGTCCTGTGGCTAGTCCGGTTTTCGACTTGCACTTCTACAGAGGTATGAATGGCTTTGGGTTTTAAGATTTCTTTTGGATTTGACTAAAATGTACAGGTTTTATAAGGAAAATAGCTCTGACTTGACCCGCTGACAATATTTTCCACCTGTGGCAGCTCTAATAAAGATGTCCAATCCTGGCAACGCTGACTGTGGACTTTGGAGGTCTAAGAAATTGACTTATGCCGACGACAGATTTGTCTCTACAAGGTGAGACTTGCAGTAAATCCACTTTATTTTTTCATATTTCAGGTAATATAAATGTCATGTGAAGTGGGGTTGTAACAGTGAGTCTTTGTTGCCACGGTGACGGACGTGAGCTAGTCTGCGATGGACGAGCAGATGAAAGGACAGTCAGGGGGCAGCACTTGGACCACATCAAACACACTCACGGCTAGTATTTTGGAGACGCTCAAACATGTGGGTGCAGTCTAATGAGTGCTGGATACAAACTGATTCAATAAATATCAGATTCATCAGTGGTCCAACATTAGAAACTACAACCAAACCAATAACTAACTTTATTATGATTATTTTCATCAGTTTACTCTGTAGAAACAGTTGAATTACTACTATCACTTGTTATCAGTTGTTGCCATACTCTGCTGTCATCTTACATTCTGTCTGATCATACATTTAAGCACCAATTCTTTTACCGCATTTTCGGAAATCAACAAGCTTTGCGTGGTCTGTCCTCTGCTTGTAACGACTATTAGCAGATTAAAGCGTGTTTTCATGAACTTAAGACAATGTACATGTACAATAATGAGTAAAGTGAAGGCCTAGTAGTTTTGTAGTTTCTTACTCTAAACTCTATTTGGACGGGATTAGTTTTACCTTGACGTCTGTGAAATTTGAATTACCAGGCAATGTCTGTTTTTTTTGTGAATGATTTTGTGAATGATGTTACTGAAATATGACAAGAACCTTTTACTTCATTCATAATGGCTTGTGTGTATTTGTATTATCAACTGTACCTTGAAACATCCCTCTTTACCACAAGCGTGGCAAATTAATACTAATTTACTTTGGACATAAAATGGAGACATTTTTTAATCAGTTCAATACACTGTCATGGCCACTGTTGATTTACTTCAGAGACCTGTAGATTGAGGTTAGTCATATAAGGGGCAGTTAGAGGTCTGCAGCCGGCATATTAATTTCCAACTCTAATGGCTACACATTTGTGAATTTCAAGGTAAATTATTGACAGCAATCCGAGGCGCGATATTGCAGCTCAGAAAAGCATGTAGACAAAGTCACCACCTCTGAACCAGACTAAAGCACAGAATATCACCGTCAAAGCTGCAGAAAGCAGACAGACAGACTCCTCTGCACAGTCCAGTCAAACTGAAGCCTCATTCAGGAGAGCTACAGCTCATGCAGAAAGAGAGTTTTGGGGCAGGGACCCCAACACAAACGTGAGTCAACATTTAACTAATTCAAAAGATAATGTCAACATATTTTATTTAAAATTTAGAGTCTTCCATTGTCTGTATATGCATAGTTAAACTGGAGGGTGCTGAGCTGCAAAAAATATGCAAAATAAAATAAATAAATACATTCTTCAAAATGTGCTTAAAGTCAATAAATGGGTTTAACCTGACAGCCTAACAAAAAAGTTTGGGGGGCCCAGAATAAAAAAGCTTTTGGAGGCCCAGAATTTCTTGCCTCCAGTGACACATGTTTGCCTTTTACTTTGCACAATTTCAAACATGTAAATGAGTCTGCTGCTTGTTATAGTTAAATGTCACTGTGAAGAGGCGGGGCTTATCACCTCTGCAGCCTGATTCTATGACTAAGCTGTTTTAGATCAGTATTGCAGTTAACAATGAAGAAAGTGTAAAATAATGACCTACTTCTATTATAGTTCAATATGTATAACTTGATAAATATCTCCACCTGGGTTTTTCCTTTGTTTCTTAACATACTACAGCAGACACTTTCTTCTGTCCTTGTCTATAAGTGCAACCTTGAAGATAAATAAATAAATAACTATTTAGCTTCCTTTTTACTCCCTCCATTGAATTGGACATATTAGCCTGATACGAAACGCCTTGGCTCACCAAATTACTTTTAGAAGACGAAGAAAAAAAAATTGCATTCTATTTCCGTCCCCTTTGTTATGTTGAAATGAATGGCACTATAGAAGGCGGCCTCGGAGCAAGTGGGATCGTATTTTTTGCATAAATTAGCCGCAGAGGTGACAAGAGTGACAGAGAGATTACGGGGGGAGCGTTCAAAGACCAAACGCGTGATGGGAAAAGTTGTGACTGGGGTGCAGATGACACACTTTTGTCACATTAACCTAAAATAATGAGGACAAACGAGTTATCGATCTTCAGAGAGCACTCCACAGCCATTTGACATTACAGGAGAGGAGTGTAATAATTACACAGATGACAGATGTATTTTAACGGCATTTATTAATTATTAATAAATGCCGTTAAAATACATCTGTCGACAGTTGCCGCGAGCTTCAGGTGGCAGCGGCGCCGTAACCGTGGCAATCATAATCACAATCATCTTTGTCATTACTCGCACAATATGAAGTCAGAAGAGTGGCATGAAGAAAAGTCAAGGTTTTATGGCACACAAACGTTTGCTCCTTACAAATCAGACTTTTTTGTTTTGGCCGGGTTGCGACTCATACTTATTTATACTTAATTATTTATACTTATATACTTATACTCCGGAGCGACTTATATGTGATATTATTTGTTATTTTCACACCGCATTTGATTTTTTGGCTTGTATGACTTATAGTCCGGAAAATATGGTATTTACATACAGTGCTTTGCATACCAAACTTGTAGGGTTTATATGCAGCTTTCTTTTTCAACCAAAAAGTATAATATGATCCACTGCTATCATTTAAACCAGTGGTTCTCCAACTTTTTTTTATCCGGCGACCCACTTTTTTAATTGTTCACCTCTTCTTTTTTTTTTAAACAGTAACATACAGTACATACGATTCGGCATTGTCATCTTATTTTGGTACAATTGAAAAGGGTGACGGACCGCAGCTCCATGGTTTCCCACCCGGAAGTAATCTGACTTGTTTACTTATTAAGTCGTTGTAGATCAATATTACAATATATAATGTATTACATAATAATACATAACATAATGACCCACGGGTGTCATAGATTATAACTATAGCAGACAAAAGCACATAAACCTGGCAATTGATTATTAATTTGAATATATTTGACACAAATCAAACTCTTAATAGAGGGTGTTTACAGATTAAAAAAACAAAAAAATCATCAAAAACACATGTCAATTTGATGCAATTGATGCTCTTTCTGATTCAAAACACTTCACTCAGCACACGGCATGATTTAGAGAACGCAATAGTCCAGATAACACTTATTTGATTACAGAATTTTTTCGTGATCGTTTGAATAATCAGTTAGTTGCGAGTGATTGATTCATAATCATGGGTTTAAGAACGATGAAAATGTACCATCATTGTCATAGTTCACAGTTCAAACAATGATGTTACATATTTTTAATTTAATTTCACTTGACACTTCCACACACCAAATCCTGATGATTACTTTTGGACATCTGATATTATTATTTAGTTTTTGTTGTGTTTTTGAAGTGAAGAAAGTGTCTTGGCTAAACGCATATTGACATTGTGTGCCCTTGTGTTCATCGTCGGCGCAGTGGTTTAAGACGTTGCACATGTGCTGTTACCTCTTCAGTGTTTGCAGAATGTCTCTCTTGCTAAATTAAACTTTCAGGCCGGAAAAAAAAAGAAAAAAGTATGTCCTTGCGTGCCGAAAGAAGCAGAATCCATCCACACAAGGCTTGAACAGAAAATCAACACAACTCCAGCCCAGTTCTCCAACAATAATCACAAACATTTAAGCGAGCCTCTCAGATTGTGGATTATGAACTAAAAACAGCCACACGCACATTTCTTTACACATCACATCAAACGGCACTACGGCACACGCCTCCGCCATTACCGCGCACAAACATAAACATCCTTTACAAACCGGATCACCACCGGCAGGCTGCGCGCACCCGGAGACAAGCCTGTGCCAACCCATTCAGCCGAAAAAGGATTTAAATACCACTGGAAATGGGGCTAGCGAGATTGCATCACTTCCGGTTCAGCTGAGCCCGTCCAAAGCCTCTGGTGGCCAACTAATTCAATATTCTAGCTATGCATAATGGCGCAATTTACCCAGCGTGTGTAATCACCAGCGAGATGGAAATCAAGAAAGAAAGGAGCCGGGAGCTATGTGCGTATTACTGTATGTGCTCGAAAAGTACGAGATGTGATATGGCTTTGAGCACGTCTGAGCCTGTCGGAAAGAACAGATGTTAAAGAAAATAATAATAGGAATCAGTCCAATGAATGAAAGTAGTTTTAAATTGGAACTAATGCATGGCTTTGTATGAACATAACTGTACAACTCGGTCATGCATGCACAAAGGGTAAAGAGTTATTGACGATTCAGGAGTTACGTACATTTCACCAGTTTTGTTTTTTTGGGCCGTAGGTTATATTGGACAGGATAGTATAGCTTGAACGGGGGGTGAAGAGCAGGGAGGGAATTCAGCCAGTTGTCAGAGCTGTGAATCGCTCCCTGAACCAATTCTATGTCAAGTTAAAATGGAACCATAAATACTATATGTCCTTCTATCTGTTCAGAAACACACAGTGAAGTGTGTCAAACAACCACCGTAACTTGGGGCGGTCGCTCAATCACGGAATATCCTCTTTAATATTCTCGTATCCGTCAGAACAAAATATAAAACTTCCTTTCTCTCAAGAGCTTAGCATTCTTGTGTTGATTCTGCAGAACTGTCAGTCGTCTGTTATTTTTGTTTTCTTTCCATTTTTATCATAAACCGCCAAGTATTGTCAAATCAACCAAGTCCAGATGACTATTTTAAATTGCTTTGTTGCTGTTATTGTTTTAACAGAAGCCAAATTGGATGAAAAACGTATTCCTCAACATCTTCTTTTTCACCAAGAACTAGAGGAAACTCAAGAGTTTAGAGAAGAGCAGCCTGTTTTGTGACCTCTGACTGTGATTGAAAAATGCAGTGTAACATCTACTGTATCCTCCAAAGTCTTGCAGAACTCTTGCAGAATGGAAAAAAACTACAAGTTCTTGTTCTGATGTATAAGATCATTAATCAACTCAATCAGTCCAATCACCGAACCAGATCTAATCATCCATATTTACATACTCTTCCATGAACTGTCCCGGAATGAAACCAACTACCAACTTTACCAACGTATTTCTGAGCCCGACTTTGGACACCTTTAAAGCAGATTTAAGTAACATTTCCACCTCAATGAATGTCGTTGTGAGTCCCTGTAGTGGTTAAATATGTATTTTATGGGCGTTTGAAGTGCCTGCCGTCACCCCCTGCTGTCTCTGGGCAGAAAACCATTCTTGCAACTCGCCAACAACTCTCCTGAGAAACCCTCGCTTTTTTTTCTTATATTTGCCAATTTTAAATGTTTTATTGTGTGATTATACTGCCTTATTATTATGCACGATGAAAGAGAGAAAAGAGAGGGGGAAAAAAGCTTTTCTGACAGTGTATTTTTACAAGGGAGCTGCAGGGGGAGCTCAATCGCCAACTTAACTTAGTCCTGCTCTAAAAGGCAGCTGGCAAATCAATAACATTACACTCTCTCTGTTCCATCATCAGCGTGATATCCATTTGGAGTCTGGCGATTGATCAACCAGGACCAGAACCGGCCTGCGAGAGCGGGGAGCAAAGAATTTTGAGATTAAATGTTGACAAGACTTTTCAGAAGGCACAGGTTTGGAGTGACGGCATGTTGCTATAAAACTACTACTCTGAGAAGTAGTAAAGTTAAATAAATGTCATTGTGGCGATGTACTTTCCACTGCTGATATGTGAGTACCATGTGATTATATCGAGAGACTTTTTAAATGTCAGTATTTATTTAAAACATCTCACCACCACATTTGACACTTCACCCCGCACATGAATGACACACACATGAGTCAGTTCAGTACGAACGCTCTGCTGTTCATTTTAGCACAAAGGCAAAGAGCCAAGCCAACTTTGCTCACTTTTGGTGCATAATGGTATCTCCAAAACATTGATTTAGAGAGGAAAGTGCCTGAGAAATTCCACAGTATGGCATTCAATTCCTCGATCATCATGCCTATATGCAAACATTTTACATGACTTTCCACATTGTCTGTGATCTATAAAGCAACAACTTAACTTGAAAACTTGTGGTTCTGTCCCAAAACTCTGCCCTTTGCATTTGCAGACTTTCAGATATGAGTTAGAGGTGAACTGAGCTCAAAGAGGAGAGAGGCTCACTTAAAGACAACTAAATAACACTAATAAATGTCTTGGCAAGTCCCTGTGATGGTTAAATATGGGTTTTTGGGGAATTTGAAGTGTTTGTTTCCCCTGTTGCCTTGTAACATTACCGACAGTGACCTGAAGACAACTACACTGGGAAATTGTGGCTTTTTCTTAATATTTGGCACCATTAAAGTGATTATACATATTTATTTCAGAAAAAAAAAAAAAAAATTAAATTAGACCAATCTGTGGGAGGCAGCTTTGAAATAAATGGTAGATTAATTTAATGACAAACAATAATACATAATATATCTCACATAATACATTATAACTCAATTTTGTGTGTGTGAACTTTTATGTTGAAACCCCCCCAAAAAAATAAAAGAACAAAACCAAAACAGGGCAGGACCAGAGAAAAATAAAAATTAAAAAAATAAAATGTGAAAATAAAGGGATGGCATCCAAAGAAAATAAGTTTAAAGCATATTAAAAGGTCCTATTTAGTCCAATGTCTGTCCAAAAGTGTTGTTTTTTTTTCTATACTGCATATGTTTTTTACTGTGTCGGTCCAGTCCTTAATCGTCTGTGCAGTTTTTGTCATTCATTTTTGTCAGATGGCCTTCTTCAATGATCTGTATTACTATATTTTTGGTGCAATCTCAATGGAGACAAACAGGTGTCCAGAAAGGTTACTTCAAACATTCTGATTTACATGCCCTTTTTATGTCTATGTAGAGTTTGATTCTGTTTAACCTTCATTCAAAGGTGTCCTCTGGTAAAACTGGCGTGTTTATTTGTGTGTGTTTTTGAATGGTGTTTTTTAAAGCTGCTCTGAGTCCGCGCTCTCATCGTCTCAGGGCCTCTCCCACTGCCGGGCCGTGGTACTGGAGCTGATTGTGCCTGTGGTCAATGGCGCTGTTGGCTCGCGTGAAATTAACTGAGTAACCTTGTTGACATTGATTGGTGTGTCCTTCCGTGACTGCATAAGTTTACCACTCTTTCATTTTTTCATTCCCAGCAACGATCCAGGGCAAAGCATAGATTCCTGCAAGGACGCGAGACTCGAGCTGCGCCTGTGCTATTACAGCCCATAAGCAGATGTTCTTGGCATGTTTGTACGTTTTGTGGTGAAAAGTTGAAACTGTGGCAGAAAAAAGAAACTTGGAAAAATGTTGATTTCAAAAGGGATAACAGTGTGTGAGACCTTGGTCCATTTACAGTCAACATAGTGTGGGAATATGGATGGTCTGTATGAATGCATTTTCAATTTTCCTTCTTAGATTATAATTGTGTGCATTGTTAAGGCCAGACACTATTGCTCATTTTTTCATTTTTTTCAATTTACTTTTACAACATGAAAACAACTTTTTTTTTTTTTTAAACATTCTTTCTTGTTTAATCAGATGGAAGAGTATTCCACCATTTCAAGATTCAAGCAAGAATAGAACAAAACCAAACACAGTATAATATGCATGTGTATTGTTGTAACGGTGTTGTCCTGGGTGAGGACGTTTCACAGTGTTGAAGTATTGTATGTATTAAGAGGAGTGTCTGAATGAGCTCATGATATCAAAGTGTCCAGTGTGTGTTGTATGTAATTGTTCGGTTGCAATGTGATACAAAAACAACCGATCTAAAGATGTTTTATACTTTCATTTCATCAGCTTATATCTATACATTTATATGGGACATTATAAATTCCCAAATGTCTTCTTCAAAATGCATTTTTCTCCCACAGAAATGTAAAGATCTGCACTTAAAGTAGAACCTACACAAGCGTTTGACAAATCATACTGAAAGATTTGATGAATAAATCAGGCCAAAATATGAGAATTAGATGTTTTATGCCAACTTCCAGTAGTTTACTCAAATATTTGTTCCTAATTTGGTAACAAAATGAACCAATAAATTTAAACCTGGCTCTGTCCATGATTCAGATTTATATGTCCCAAATATCAGAAATGTTGCACCTTTTTCTTGCATTTGAGATTGTTTTTTCACTATTCACCTGCAGCGCCTCCCCTTAATTCCATCTCCATGCTCTCTGTGGCCTCAGCTGCCCTGGGGTAGACTGTCAGAAGTGTGGCTGCCTATCAGCATCCACATAGACATTGTGTGGATGAAGGTGGATGAAGATGGATGAAGGTGGATGAAGGTGGATGAAGGTCGGGGAAGGTGGATGAAGGTGGATGAAAGTGGATGAAGGTGGATGAAGCTGGATGAAGCTGGATGAAGGTGGATGAAGGTGGATGAAGGTCGGGGAAGGTGGATGAAGGTGGATGAAAGTGGATGAAGGTGGATGAAGGTGGATGAAGGTGGATGAAGGTGGATGAAAGTGGATGAAGGTGGATGAAGGTGGATGAAGGTGGATGAAGGTGGATGAAAGTGGATGAAGGTGGATGAAGCTGGATGAAGGTCGGGGAAGGTGGATGAAGGTGGATGAAAGTGGATGAAGGTGGATGAAGGTGGATGAAGGTGGATGAAGGTGGATGAAAGTGGATGAAAGTGGATGAAGGTGGATGAAGCTGGATGAAGCTGGATGAAGGTGGATGAAAGTGGATGAAGGTGGATGAAGGTGGATGAAGGTGGATGAAGGTGGATGAAAGTGGATGAAGGTGGATGAAGCTGGATGAAGCTGGATGAGGGTGGATGAAGGTTGATGAAAGTGGATGAAGCTGGATGAAGGTGGATGAAGATGGATGAAGGTGGATGAAGATGGATGAAGGTGGATGAAGGTTGATGAAAGTGGATGAAGCTGGATGAAGGTGGATGAAGGTGGATGAAGCTGGATGAAGGTGGATGAAGCTGGATGAGGGTGGATGAAGGTTGATTAAAGTGGATGAAGCTGGATGAAGGTGGATGAAGATGGATGAAGGTGGATGAAGATGGATGAAGGTGGATGAAGGTTGATGAAAGTGGATGAAGCTGGATGAAGGTGGATGAAGGTGGATGGAGCTGGATGAAGATGGATGAAGGTGGATGAAGCTGGATGAAGGTGGATGAAGCTGGATGAAGGTGGATGAAGCTGGATGAAGCTGGATGAAGGTGGATGAAGGTGGATGAAGCTGGATGAAGGTGGATGAAGCTGGATGAAGGTGGATGAAGCTGGATGAAGGTGGATGAAGCTGGATGAAGGTGGATGAAGCTGAATGAAGGTAAATGAAGGTGAATGAAGCTGGATGAAGGTGGATGAAGCTGGATGAAGGTGGATGAAGGTTGATGAAAGTGGATGAAGGTGGATGAAGGTGGATGAAAGTGGATGAAGCTGCATGAAGGTGGATGAAGATGGATGAAGGTGGATGAAGCTGGATGAAGGTGGATGAAGGTGGATGAAGCTGGATGAAGCTGGATGAAGGTGGATGAAGCTGGATGAAGCTGGATGAAGGTCGATGAAGGTGGATGAAAGTGGATGAAGGTGGATGAAGGTCGGGGAAGGTGGATGAAAGTGGATGAAGGTGGATGAAGCTGGATGAAGGTCGGGGAAGGTGGATGAAGGTGGATGAAAGTGGATGAAGGTGGATGAAGGTGGATGAAGGTGGATGAAGGTGGATGAAGCTGGATGAAGGTGGATGAAAGTGGATGAAGGTGGATGAAAGTGGATGAAGGTGGATGAAGCTGGATGAAGGTGGATGAAGCTGGATGAAGGTTGATGAAAGTGGATGAAGGTGGATGAAGCTGGATGAAGGTGGATGAAGCTGGATGAAGGTGGATGAAGGTGGATGAAGCTGGATGAAGGTCGGGGAAGGTGGATGAAGGTGGATGAAAGTGGATGAAGGTGGATGAAGCTGGATGAAGGTCGGGGAAGGTGGATGAAGGTGGATGAAAGTGGATGAAGGTGGATGAAGGTGGATGAAGGTGGATGAAGGTGGATGAAGCTGGATGAAGGTGGATGAAAGTGGATGAAGGTGGATGAAGCTGGATGAAGGTGGATGAAGCTGGATGAAGGTTGATGAAAGTGGATGAAGGTGGATGAAGCTGGATGAAGATGGATGAAGCTGGATGAAGGTGGATGAAGCTGGATGAAGGTGGATGAAGATGGATGAAGGTGGATGAAGATGGATGAAGGTTGATGAAAGTGGATGAAGGTGGATGAAGGTGGATGAAGCCGGATGAAGGTGGATGAAGCTGGATGAAGATGGATGAAGGTTGATGAAAGTGGATCAAAGTGGATGAAGGTGGATGAAGGTGGATGAAGGTGGATGAAAGTGGATGAAGGTGGATGAAGCTGGATGAAGGTGGATGAAGCTGGATGAAGGTTGATGAAAGTGGATGAAGGTGGATGAAGCTGGATGAAGATGGATGAAGCTGGATGAAGGTGGATGAAGCTGGATGAAGGTGGATGAAGATGGATGAAGGTGGATGAAGATGGATGAAGGTTGATGAAAGTGGATGAAGGTGGATGAAGGTGGATGAAGCCGGATGAAGGTGGATGAAGCTGGATGAAGATGGATGAAGGTTGATGAAAGTGGATCAAAGTGGATGAAGGTGGATGAAGGTGGATGAAGGTTGATGAAAGTGGATGAAGCTGGATGAAGGTGGATGAAGGTGGATGAAGCTGGATGAAGGTGGATGAAGATGGATGAAGGTGGATGAAGATGGATGAAGGTGGATGAAAGTGGATGAAGGTGGATGAAAGTGGATGAAGGTGGATGAAGGTGGATGAAGCTGGATGAAGGTTGATGAAAGTGGATGAAGGTGGATGAAGCTGGATGAAGGTGGATGAAGGTGGATGAAGGTGGATGAAGCTGGATGAAGGTGGATGAAGGGGGATGAAGGTTGATGAAAGTGGATGAAGGTGGATGAAGGTGGATGAAGCCGGATGAAGGTGGATGAAGCTGGATGAAGGTGGATGAAGGTGGATGAAGGTTGATGAAAGTGGATGAAGCTGGATGAAGGTGGATGAAGGTGGATGAAGCTGGATGAAGGTGGATGAAGATGGATGAAGGTGGATGAAGATGGATGAAGGTGGATGAAGGTTGATGAAAGTGGATGAAGCTGGATGAAGGTGGATGACGGTGGATGAAGCTGGATGAAGATGGATGAAGCTGGATGAAGCTGGATGAAGGTGGATGAAGCTGGATGAAGGTGGATGAAGCTGGATGAAGGTGGATGAAGCTGAATGAAGGTGGATGAAGGTGGATGAAGCTGGATGAAGGTGGATGAAGCTGGATGAAGCTGGATGAAGGTGGATGAAGCTGGATGAAGGTCGGGGAAGGTGGATGAAGGTGGATGAAAGTGGATGAAGGTGGATGAAGGTGGATGAAGGTGGATGAAAGTGGATGAAGGTGGATGAAGCTGGATGAAGGTGGATGAAGGTGGATGAAGCTGGATGAAGCTGGATGAAGGTGGATGAAGGTGGATGAAGGTCGGGGAAGGTGGATGAAGGTGGATGAAAGTGGATGAAGGTGGATGAAGGTGGATGAAGGTGGATGAAAGTGGATGAAGGTGGATGAAGCTGGATGAAGGTGGATGAAGGTGGATGAAGCTGGATGAAGGTGGGTCTGTTTACCTGGCAGAAGTCCTTCATATGATTGTTTTTGGTGATTTTAGTCGTCAATTTGATATACTTACATAAGCCGCCGAGTTTGTTTGGATTTGGCATGAACTGGGGCTGTGAACAACAATTATTTTAGTAGTTTACTCAATAATTAGTCAATAATTAGTCAAGTAGACACGATCATTTCTACTGTAGGCCACATTATTACTTTTTAATTACATTATCAACATAATAAATGTTCAAATATGATGACTGAAGGCTGCTAGATTGAAAATATTTCCGAATAAATGTATTATCGATGAAAAACTAAAATTGTTGATTCTTTTTTTTTGACACTATAATTTAATAATGGCACTTTCTTTGTTGGGTTTAAGAATCTGTACAAACCAGATAACGATTATGATGAACAACATACGACAACTTGACATTTATGACTTTTAACCGTAGAATGCACCGTGGGTTTGTCAGTTTAAGCCACCCCACATCCAGAAGTGTCGAGCTACCAACCTTTGAATTTATGGACGAAGAACTCAAACCACTGACCCTCATACGTCCTGTCCACTTCCAGACCAACTTTAAAGTAGACTTTGCTAAATGCTCCACTCCTGCACATACGTCATGGGGCCCGCGACTCACCCAGACGGACGGATTACCATCACAGAACAATGATGACAAATGGAGAGTAATCATCGGCGAGTGGATGGAAGAGGACGAGAAATGAAGCTTGGAGTGTCGCAGTGAGAGATGAGAACGACCGACGCTGTGACGCAGCAGGTCAGGTAAAATAAAGCACCGTGCAACACCACACACGGATGGAGATGGAGAGAGAAGGTTCAGGAGGGGAAAAGAGGGAGCGATGTCCTCTTGCTAGAATGGTTTTGATTGAGGTCAGTTTTCCCCCAGCACATGAGAGTCCACTTAAATCACATTGTGTTCGTCTCATCATGGCGGAAAAGAGGAAGGGGAGACGCATGTGGCATCGATGATGAGAGGGACATACATCCAGGAGGGGGCAGAGGTGAGGGAGTGGGTTTCAACCAGCAGGAGGAGGATGCAGTGGTGTGTGAAGTAAAAAGAGGATTCAACACTTTACTAATGATTATTGCAGTTATGTTATAGCATATTTTCATCTAATAATAATGTTTTTTTTCTTCTTCCTGCAGACAACCTTTTTTGAGCTTTTAACCAAAACATACCTCAAGTTGGATTTAGTTAAGACAAGATAAGATAATCCTTTATTGTCCCACATGGGGAAATTTCATTGTTGCAAAGCAGGTAGATACAGAGGTAGATACAGAGGAAAAGAACAGATCACTTATAGGAAGTCTGAAAAACACTCTCAGTAGAAGATCTCCTATAAACAAAAACTCCTATAGACAAAACCTCCCATTACCCAACAAGGAATGGAGAGGAAAAATAATAAAGATAAAAATAGATAAATAAATAAATAAATACCATTACATGTGATGACGACAGTAATTGCACAATAGTTTTGCTCACACTTATTCCTGTTCTTATAACACTCGTTTTACAACTATATCCAGTTTGGTGAAATCAAAAGAAATGTAGGTATTTTGTGTTTTTAAGACCATAAATCAACACCACACTCGTTCTGAGCATTTCTGCTGTCAAATCCTGTCCACATGCCTGAAAATGGCGTGGTATTTAATTTATTTAATTTATTTAATTTATAACAAGGACACTGCACAGATAATATTAATCTTGAAGAGAAAAGTGGCTCTCTACCAGATTTAGCTAGTGGCTAATAAACTTTTTTTTGGGCAGAGACAATTTTCAGAGAAAAATTACAATTAAAACAAGTATAAGGGTCAAATGCAAAGGATTTTATTTTATTTTTTTATAGTGATCTATAACGTTTTTACTATTTAAAACACAGTTGTAAACCAAACTCCCTGTTTCTCTCCTCTCCTTCTGAAAAAGTAACCCTAAAGCTGTGCATGTGCCAAATTGTAAAAAAAAAAGGATTTGTGAGAGCGAGAAACTAGTTAGACGGATGTAAATACCTTCTTCCTCCTTTCACGGTTCGAAAAATCAGGTACCAACCTACGAGTGCTTGATGATAAAATCGGGAGGATTCATTATTTCCAGGAAAAAGCATCTGGCTGCTGTTTATACTGCTCGAACAATGTAGGAAGCTCTTGAAAAGCGTTTCTTTTTGCATTTTGTTGTGTCGCCTTGTTTGCAGGCGTGCATTTATAGGCATGGTTATATTTATGTTGCTGTTCTTGTTAATACTAAAATGCTATCATCTGTCAGAAGATCACGTTTCCCCTATAAAACCTGTGGCTGTTACTTTGACTGACACACCAGCGAGAAGAACACATTGCAGTTTGAAGGACGCCAAACCAAAGTTGCTGTCTCCTTTTATGTTTTGTTCTCCGATCCGTGATGGAAAAACATTCAGAGGAATCCTCCCAGAATGGCTGTAAAACTGCCTGAGAGGGAGATGTTTGTCAGTGCAAATGCCGAGATAAAAATAAAATGGGTGTAACGGATCAGAGGTAGAACCAGATGAGGAGAGCAGTGTGAGGTATGCCTGGGTGTGCGGCAGAATGACACCTGGGACTTTGATTCAGCAGGCACTGATCCGAAGGAGAAGGAGCTCACAACATAATTACTGTCTCACCATTGTCGGGCTGCTGAAGGGTACACGCATCCGGACGCCATTCTGTCTTGAGTTTTACTTTCATTTTTCTTGTAACACTATTGAACTCAACAACTCTGCATCCAGGAAAACGTAATGCAAACATGATCATATTGGTGAGGGTTTTTACAACCAGGCCAAGTTACAAGTCCTATCTTTGGAGAGGCAAGCCTGATCTTTAAGGTTAAGGTGTACTTAATTAATTCCTTGTGCAGATTTTTTCTTCTGCATTTGACCCATCTTTCAACCAATACCACTGCTGCATGAGCGCTTGTGCAGCGCTCGTGCAGCGCTCGTGCAGCGCTCGTGAAGCGCTCGTGAATCACTCGTCCAGGGCTCGTGCAGCGCTCGTGAAACGCTCGTGCAGTGCTTATGAAGCGCTCGTCCAGGGCTCGTGCAGCGCTCGTGAAACGCTCGTGCAGCGCTTATGAAGCGCTCGTCCAGGGCTCGTGCAGCGCTCGTGAAACGCTCGTGCAGCGCTTATGAAGCGCTCGTCCAGGGCTCGTGCAGCGCTCGTGAAACGCTCGTGCAGTGCTTATGAAGCGCTCGTCCAGGGCTCGTGCAGCGCTCGTGAAACGCTCGTGCAGCGCTTATGAAGCGCTCGTCCAGGGCTCGTGCAGCGCTCGTGAAACGCTCGTGCAGTGCTTATGAAGCGCTCGTCCAGGGCTCGTGCAGCGCTCGTGAAACGCTCGTGCAGCGCTTATGAAGCGCTCGTCCAGGGCTCGTGCAGCGCTTGTGCAGCGCTCGTGCAGTGCTCGTGCTTTCAGCTTGGCTTGATCCGGTTTACCGTAGCTGGTAGCCAGTTTTGCATGTTTTGTGTTGATGGAGGAAAGAGTGTTCAGGGAAAACCCACCCACACAGGGAGAAACTCTGGTCCGGCCGTTCCCTCTTTCACCGTTATTTAAGGAACATTTGAGCAATAAAATGTATATACCATACATGCTACGGCAGTACGTGCTTGTCAACGTTTGATCCTGGGACAGGGTCTAGTTAGTATTTGGATGGAAGACTGCTGGAACACCAGGTGCCACACTGTGGCGCTAGAGCATACGTCATTGTGTCCCTAGACAAGACTTGAAGGTGAAAAGTGCTATTTAAATACACTGCAGTACAAATAAATTAAATAGTAACAATACAGTACTATTAAACATTCCAGACAAAGCAATAACATCTCCATGGAGACGTACTCGCCAGCAGAAAAGTTACACTGTCCCACTTTATACCTCATGACTCTAAAAATCTATGTAAAATGATTGGTAGTCAAATGATAGTGTCCAAGATTTTTTTTCTAAAACCATGTTTGATTTGGCAGATTTGAATGCCAGATGCCCTTCCATAAATATAAGTGGTGTGTCTTGCCTAAGGACACAAGGTAAAATGGCAACCCTACAGTTTGTGGGCTGTCGCTTAGCTCATTGTGCCACTGTTACTCTAACAGTTATCATTTGAAAATATTTGTTGCAGTAAATGTTTTTGTGGGATATTTTCGAACACACACTTTTTCTCCAGGGATTTTTTTTTTTTTTATTATAGTCTTTTAATGTTTTAAATGTAAGATCAGAAAATATCTTCAACTTTTCAACACTTGTAAAAGGCACAAAATGATTCATTTTTACACCGGGGATCCTTAAAAGTAAGTTCTAATCCAGTTTAATGAACATGTCCTGATGGGAGGAACGGCTGGACGTTTCCCAAATGAAGTAGATTTGGGGAGTTCGGAATCATTCTTCGCGCTCCCACCAAGTCATTTTCCTATTACCACAGCTGGGGCCGGTTGGAGCTCCTTCACTATGAGAACTGTCAGAGGTGGAACAGTCGCACACACTCCTGAGCTACTTTGAAAAGTCGAGGATTGATTAACGCAAAAGAGGACATTTTGGTCTAATATCTTCAGTTCCCTCATCGCAGTGTTGGTGGGTCCCCTGAAGTCGATTATAAAGTCATTTCATTTTGTCTAATTGGGCCTTGTTGCTTTGTCGAGAACATGTGTTAAGCGCTGGTGAAATAGTGTATCTACTACTTTGTCTTGCTGTGGGGTGAATTATTAAAAATGATGATGATTTCATGGAAACAGAAAGCTAAAACCATATTTTTATGCTATACTATGGATATTACAGCTAAAGGAACAACATTTCTCTGTGGCTCCTCCAGGAAACAAAATTCAAATCAGCAAGACTTGAATAAGCAACAAAAAGTAAATAGCTGACTTAAACAAATTCTCACCAGATTCCATATTTTTAGGACTTTGTGCTTCTTTCATGTGTTCCTTTTTATGAAGTTGTGACTTTTGAGTATTATGCCATTCATACACTCAAGTTACTGTACATAAGATTTACATTTTTCATTAACTTTTATTCAGGAAATGAGCTTAGTATTTGCAAGTTAATGTAACTTAGTAAACTCGAGTCCTGCTGAGGTGCATTTTGTTTCCCAGTTTTGTTTTGTTTCAAGTAGTCTTTACTTGTCTGGGTTTACTGTGTACGATTAAAAGTACGTTTAAGAGTATGCTTAATGTGCTCTGTGATACACATCAGATTGTGTGGCTTAAGTCCTTCCTGAGGGCCCAATGGAAGCTCTGTGCAAAAACAAAAAAGATTAAAAGAGGTTAGTGTTATACTGCTACAAATGGAACTGACACACTAACCCTAAAGAACCCTTGAGCTGCAAGAAAAACACTTAAATACTTTAGTACTTAGTTAATAGCTATAATCAGTCAGTCTGAAGCTCAAATCTATTCATATGACAAAAAAATAACAAAAGACTCCCACTAGTGCAAAGAAAATGTACACATGATAATTACTGAGCTCGAAAAAACATGCTCATCCACCTCTAATTATATTGAGCAATCACTTGATTTAATAAAATCATGGCAGGCCTGGATGTAATGGGGTCATTTTAGTGCTTAAATTATACAAAATAAACTTAAGGACCAAGAAGAGTTAATGTCTTTTATGGTCTCCAGTCTTGACTAGGGTCAGGATTATCCTCGGACATTCGTTATTTGGCCGTGGACAGCAAAAGTACCATTTTAATTTTGCACAGTAACTTTACTAAGTTTGTGGTTAAGAATTTGAACTTAAATGTAGATAATATTTAAAAGAACAAAGAATGTACCTCTGTAGGGCTTTCAGAACTGCACCTATAACGATCAAAAACAGCTAAAAGAATAGATTTTAACTCAAGTTTCTTGTTTGAACTCTCCAGGTCAAATTAAATAAAAAGGGATAGTCCTTGTGCAGAAATAGCAATCTTAACAATACGTTTGTAGATCTGCGGTGATTGATTGGTCATGTTGGACAGAGAGGACATCGCATAAATTGGCAGAGGTCAGACCACTTTTGTTTCAACTTGTGTTTGGGGTCAAACAATGTCAATCTGTTTGGGAGCGCCATTTTCCAGACTTAGTATCTGACAAAGTCCCACTAAATTTTGACACCCAAGGTCCTCCCATGAAAAACGGCATCATTATTGGCTGTCACAGCGCTTCACCTGTTAATATGTCCATTTAATAAAGGCCAAACCCAAAAAGAGGATCCGGTCCTGCAATGCCACAGAGAGCCCCTGAATCACAGCATTGTTTAGTGGGGAGCCCTTTAGTAACAAACTTGCAAGAAAAATATAACAATTAATTTAAGCATAAACGAGAATGTTAAAAGTAGGCCTGAATATCTATTAAGAATACGACCATTGGAACAAATTGGGTCAAGTCGCAGTCCTCCAGGGCAGGCGTGTGGCTCCCGGTCCGGTCGGCCAGTGCGCTCTCTGGAGTCCAGCCACGACAGTCCAGACTCGGGGTGGAGGGTGAAAGCCTGCACAGGGGACAGGCCGTCAGTACAATTGGTCAGCGACAGGTGGGATCTTTAACTGGAGTGGTGGGACAGGACTAGCGGCTTAATAATGAAAAAGTATTGTTGCACATTTACTGTACGCATAGATACTAAAGGAAAGTCACCAATGCTAAGATGCAATTAACTATACTAGCGCGTCCACGGCGATCTCCGCTTACTTGCCCCCCTCCCCCATCCGCTCTCACGAACCCCATCACACATAAGGGCAGGGCTCACAGGGGGTCAGTCTTATCGAAAAAACTGAATTTGAAAAATGGCGCTTTAGCTTAAGCGCTTTAGCATTGGCAACTGCAGCTAATTCGTTTTTAGTCTTCGTGCCTGGTTTTATATGTTTTTGGATTTAATTATCAAATCAAATGAGGACAAAGGCGAGGTGAGCCAAGGTCATTCAGGGGCCACTGAGTGAAAGAGATTTAGAGGGAGAGGGGCTGGTAGCTGGCTATTAGCTCAAAGCTAACCTGCTCCTTTTGGACTGAAGCTAAGTCATTTTGTGTAATGATGTGTTTCAGGATAGTTCTCTTCATGTGAGCCCACATCAAAAGAGATCATACAAAGTCACAGACGCTCTAAAGGTAAGCAGGTGTTTTCTTTCTGGCGTTATAGGTTTAATATCATGCTTATTCATAGTAATCCTAATATGAGGGTCTAATAAGTGTCAGCAAATACTGATCATTTTAAGTCTATCAAAAATCAGTATATCAATTAAAAAAAAATACATTTAATACCATCTGATGTAGCGCATTTCTACCATCGAGTTACAGCAATGACTGCTTACGATTACTTACCACAATAGCTATTTACAGTAACTTACTGGCAACAAATTGCCAGTAAGTTACTGCTTATGGTAATTTACCATAATGACTGCTTACGGTAACTGTTGCCAGTAAGTTAATGTAAAACTGTAATGTTTAGCTGAGTCTTTCTCTTCTCCTCCTTGTGTGTAGCTTCTTCTATGTCAAGATGTGTTCTTTTCTCCTCAATCTGCTGCCAAAATGCCATCGCGTCTAGAGTCTTCTGACTTTCCCTGCTTTAGTGTTGAACCAAAGCTTGACCACTGCTTTTGACTGCAGGTGCAAAGATGACCACATTTGTTGTGTGTTTTTTTGTTTTCTTTTCATGTCCAACCAACATTCATTATATCCTACAGCCCATTAAGACTTAATGAGCTCTCATTTGGCTCATCCTTTTAGCACTTCCTTTTGAGTTTTCTCTGCGCTCAACTGGCAGATTTTCTTGTGCTTGGGCCAGTGCTTCACTTGACACTCCTTTTTGCACTACCACTCTCCCTGACACATGGAGCATCTTTTTGCTGCCTCTCTTCCACACAAACCGCAGAAAACTCTCCAGCACCTCCAAGTTGTAGGTTTGAGCCAGGCTCTGCACCCGTTTCCTCACTTGGCAATTGCTTTGTTTTTACTATTGTTTTCAATGACAATGTGGTTCCACATTACTGGTATCTGCTCCAGTATAAGTCCCCTTTTTGGAGGGGCAGGGTCAGTGACCAGAAACCGCTGCAGATGTACAAAGACTGGCAGTTGGTCCATCAGAACTTCAGCCAGGAAACTCCTCAGCTTCAGGAGCTGGTTCTTGTTGTAGTTGTAGAACTCATATTTCTGTTGGCAGTTTTCATTAAGCAGAAGATTGTACAAGGCAATCCAGGCCTGTCCATCAATTTGAGTCATCAATGGGAATCTTCTGCCATTTGCCATTGATGTTCTTTTCATGTTGTGTGTACATGTTGCATAAGCAGTTTATAACACTAATACTTTCTGTGTGACCGATGTTATGATACAGGATTGAGAGTCTTTAGTGAAATCTTGAATTCCAGAGCAGCAGTTTTGCAGCTCCACTATAGAAGAAACTCCAATAGTATCAACATTGGTGCATTGTGTCCTTCTCCCTGGTCACTTTACCTAGCAGCAGAGTGAGTTTTCGATGGCAGTAATCCACCAGGTCCAAAACAGATTCATCTGCTGCCTCACACGAGTCCTTATGGAACATTATTGTTTCAGGTAGGTTTATTATGGTGGATCACTATGTAAAGTAAAGAAGATGCCCACACTAGTTGAAATACACCAGTTAAAGATGTGCACATTTATTGTGTGGTACCTTAACAAAGGCTTCAGAGTGACACTTTTCACACAAACTTACTATCATTACTTTTTTTAACCGTGCAACATTTACTGACGCCGGATTTACAGTCAATACACTCAATACAGGGCGAGCGGGTTACTTCAGTCTGGTGTACAGGTGGATATGGTGTACAGCGTTGGGCATCGGACCAGTGCAGCACAAGTTCATGTGGGTACACACAATAAAACTCAGATATATTAGTCTCATTATCTGAAAATCTCCTCGGGCCGCCGCTGGGGAATAGACTCTGTGCATATTAGTTGCGCAATCACACACTTTGTATTGATTTGAATCCTGAACCGCACCACTCATGCATTAGGAGTTCACTCGGCACAGGATCTTCTGACCAGACCATATTGTACACCTCCTGTTATGCTACACTGGGGTTTTTCTTAATCTGTCTTGTATTTAACTGCTCAGTGTTCTTAGATTGCCCTTTAGGAATAATTGAGTTGTTGGATTGATGGATTAGACATACCTTAATAAACCCAGTTCAGTACAGGGGCACATTAACCCAATTTTTCTCTGCATCTGTCAAAATCATTAGCACTCTCACCTGGGATCAAAGGTAGTGTAAGTTCGATCCAAACGATAACATGCCCACACATTACAGTACAGAACTTGCTTTGTCCATCTTTATTAAGTTATTTATTTAATTTCATTTAGTGGAAATCCCCTTGAGATGTGCCTTCTCATTTTCAAGGGGGTCCAAAACACATAACACAAAGACATCGTTGTACATACAATACAATAGACAGTATACAATACTTATACAATACTTACACAGTTCACAAGACACAGACATGACAAACTTGCCATTAAACCCTCTCCCACCCGCCAGAGTACTTTTTATTACAGAGTTTATGAGACAGAGTTATATGAGTGTAATTTGGTGCAGTAGACCTTCAATATCCATAGAAAAAAAAAAGCCCAAAAGGCAATTATTGGTACAAACTGAAAGTCAATTTAGACATGATTTTTAAAACATTGTCCAGATGAAACATTTAGAACACACATACAGGAATGGGGGAAACACTTACACATACATACACTACAAAGAGATATTTTACATTTGAGTTACTTCCAAACACTGTCCATAAACAAATAAAAAAACACAGCATCACACAGCAGATAATACATTTTTCAGCAATAATATAATGTAGAGTCTAACCAAAACTAGAAGCATAAGCAAGAGGTTTTAAAGTATGAAAGCAAAGAAGGCTTAAATAAGCTGAACGATGTTAAGGATTTTAAGGATATTGGGAACATATTCCAATCAGAAGGTTACTGGAATGATCTTCATCCACAGCTTTCTTGTAGATGTGTGGGATGGAAAAGTAAAACAGTGAGTGCTTCTTCGAGAATATGTTGAGGTTACTGGACCATTACAATATATAAGATATTCACAAAAACAGCCCTTTCTTCCTCTACCAAAGCCGCTCGCCGCATTGATTCCCCGCTCGTCCTTCTTAGCGATGAGTGGAACGAACGATAACGGATAAACCAGAGTGCAGTCCTCCTGGCGCTGGTTATTGCTGAAACATCTCATCTCTGACAGAAGAACATGGCTCCCTACAGCCCCTCACAGCAGGGGGATTAACGCCGATAAGAGCTGCCAATAGGTCCATTCAAAAACTCTGATTTCTGAATCTGCACTTTTAAAGGGGCGCTGTGGAACATTGGCAGGTGCTAATTCTATTTTAATAACGGTTTTATTATCTACATGTGAATGGCTGGTAATTTATGTGGCAAAGACTTCACCTTGACGTTTTCACAGTGGTTTGGGGTTTGGCTTTTATGAGAAGATGTGTAAAAATAAGTTGTTAAATGTTCCCAATGCGGCAAAAATTGTTCAGAATTTATAAATGTGCTAACCAACAAAACTTCACAGGCCAATCTTGGGCTGTAAGAAAACTTAAGCTGCTCTGGCGCTTCTTGTAAAATAAATCCAAGCAGGTGTATAGGGGTTGTGATTGGTAACTGTATTCTCATTTGTTACATCCCCATCTTTTTCTCTCTACTTCTTCTGTCTTGTTCATTTTATCTGTATATTAATGTGTTCTGTACGTGTTGTCCCCCCTGTAAATACCCCCCCCTTTTTTATTATGTTCAGCGTCTTTGGGTCACTGAAAAGCGCTATATAAATAAAAGTTATTATTATTATTATTATGAACTTTAACACAAGATGCATCGGTATCAAATAAAAATTATGTCTTACAGTTGCCTTGTTCATGAGGAAAAAAGGGTGAATGGAAAAATATACTATAAAAGAAAAATCCTGGTGCTACAAGTAGTGGATTTATGTATTGCATGATCTTATTTTAACATCCTCATGGGATAGTAAAAATGTTCAATTCACATTTCAATATCACCCGAATTAAGCCTTAACCAACAATGATTTCACTGTTGGGTTGTCAAAAGTATGGAGCCCAGATAGTATCAAAGCAAGATACCAATACAGCAAGTATCCATACTGAAAACTGACATAAATAGAACTAAAATGGACTTTTCCATAATAGTTTGAGAAGGGTCTTGATATATGACAAGAGCACGAGTTATTTTCTGTTGACAATCACACTCTATCATCTACAAAATAGTATTTTCATTATCCTTTCCTGTCTAAATCTATATTGAATAGAGAGCCTTTTCTTTATTAAATTCAAATAGTGTCTTAAATGTCAGTATTGTGATGTTGTAGCGTTTAAACTTGACTCAAGTTTAGAATATTCCTCTTGTCTTCTTAATAATAATTGTTTTGATGTTTCTTTTATATCAGACAATAGATAATATGTAATAATCTTAAGGGTGAAAATGAGAGCTTTCTTTGCCTCCGTTTATAGATTGTATTATTCATTGAGAAGCAGGAGAACCTAATGTTTGTTAGCTTTACACAGGACGTGAACATTGGCTCTAGCCTCAGAGACTCATGGAAATTGCTTATAAACTCATGGAGGTGAATATTTAGGATGTTGGGCATGCATGAGTGATACATGTGGATCAGTAAAGAGTAAAATAAAATAGTTCTGTTTGGAAGTTTCAAAACAGCAAAAATCAGGTATTGCCCATTTAAAATGAATGGCAGGAGGGTTTATATCAGTACCAGACTGTGTTTGCAGCCATTCTCATGTCATGTCAGTCCTATAAAACAACAGAGTGAGCCTTATGTCAAATAAATAAACACAATAAACAGAATCCTTGACATCTGATCTAATTTATTGTCTTCACAGTCTATTTTGTCTACAGCTCACATCCTTACACATACCCTCATTAAAACCACGTCCTTTAAATGAAGGTTTGTCCCTCCCACATATCGCCTCGTGCCCTCCGCTTCACCCCTGTGTGTCCCATGTATACATTACATAAGCCAGCGCTGCCTATGGTGCTATTCCTGGACCAGAAGCCTGCAGGATGTTGTCCTCTGTCCCACAAAAACAGTCCGATAACAGGCGTATCACGTAGCCCCCCGCTGTCTGCCATCCTAATGAAGGCAGCAGCTGCACAGGCTAGCACCAAAGCCCACTGCAGCTGTTAAGAGTCGCTTTATTCCAACACTGGTAGAAATAGTTTACATTTTTGGTTTGTCGAATTGAATCAGCTGGTTGATTGTTCTATGTTATTGTCTTACCGTCACTTCAATAAAATAAATCAAAAATCCCAATGCAAAACTAACTTCGGCATTCTACATACATGTTACACAATTTTTCCAAGGTAGTTTTATGTTGCATAACAAATTATAGATAGAGATAGAGATATAGATAGAGTCATGATGAAGTCATCCAAATTAAGGCTAGAAGTGGTTAGAGGTTTGGGCTAAAAAGTGAAGGTGTACTTATAAGTCATGAAGCAAGTCTGTTCTATTTGTTTGACCTTTGAATGCCTTGCCTTGGTAGGACCTTTGGAGGATTTTGCCTATTGCATGTGCACTTTTTGGGGGGTTTATGGTGGAAACCAAAGCACTCACTCATGTAAACTCTGAAAGTCCCAAACCCACTCTGCTCTGGAAACGGAGAAAACTGAAAGTACAGAAATACTCAAACATGCTTAAAAGAAAGAAAAGGAACAGGAAGCCAGATTACAACATAAAACAGATTCCTCTAAAGCCTGGTTTAGACCCCAGTCTGATCTTTGGCACTGGTGTCACTGGATGGATGGATACCAAACACAGTAGATCATTTGAGGTGACATGGACGGACTGCATGCTCCAATGAAGGATTACTGTGCACAGCGGGTTCCTGATTTTCAAACCGGTGAATGTAACGTAGGAGACAGACAGACAGGCAGGCGATAGATAAATCCCCTCAAATAACTTTAATTCATTTTAAAGACAAATTGATTGCCCATAGTGTTATTAGACAAAATAATGCAATTTTCAACACAAATATGATGATTTTTAAAGTCACCACGTAACATTGGTTCTGAAATATATCAGGAATATTGCAGGAATGATCGTTTGTTCTGTTTTGTTGTTCTTTTATTTATTCGTTTTTTCAGTATTATCACTTACCAGTGGTATCTGGGCCTTCTCGGTCATCTTTGTCTTCTAAATTCAGCATCAAAGCAAGGAACAGGCTATAATAAAAATGGGAATAAACCCATCAAATACAAAAGTCCACATTGGGACAAGATAATTAATCCAATCGCATAAGGCAGAGATTATTATATATCACATCCTTTCACAAGATAAAGATAACTAATTTAGTGGTAATTGAATGAGCCGTCTTTCTTTGCTCTTGTCTAAACACTAAGAAGGTTGAGACTATAATTTGCTTAAAAGAAAATTACACGGTATGTGGTATTAGGGATGGTTTGATTCTACGTTGAGGTCTTTAAGGGATCTTGTGATGTAAGGACATGTAATCCTTGTAGTCTTTGAGCAAATTCTGAGGTTCGGTCCATTGCACTATTTTTTCCACTCTGTACTCGGGGTAACTGCTGATACTAAATACCAGTCCGATACTACACTGGGTCGATTAAAGGCCTCACTCACACTGCACAGTTCTACTCCAAAAAAGAAAGAGGTAACTTTTGGTGCGTATTGGAGAACAAACTATGTCTTTAGATCAAACAATACAGTCCAAACTGAAATAAATAAAGCTGGTAAAGAAATAAAGATGCTCCATACATCTTGCTATACCCTATCAAGGCTTCATGAAATGGGTTTTAGCAGAAATTATGAATGTTGAAATAATCAGGGCTGGTTACCTTGTGACCTTTTCTGAGGTTTCTTTGACTATTTAATATATTCTTTTTTTTTTACACTAAATAGTTTCAAAGTCTAATATGTTATTTATCTGTTTTGGTGCTAATGGAAACATGTTCTATTAAAGGAATAATACAGGATTTCTCGCCGATTTGAGAACTCAAGCGAATGTCCCTTTTTAAAAATGCGTAAGTGCACACTCACCCCCCCATCTTCATGTTCTTTCCGAGAGGCCTCCTACCATCAAACCTTGTGCGTGAGCACGCAACAGCCCTGCTACTACACCTGCCTTTGTTTATTAGCGCTACGGATCGCATCGCATCTCTCGCCTCCGCAGATTTCCGTCTCTTCTGAGCTCGAACACTTTCTCTGTCATCATTTTTGTACTGTACACTGAAGGCACTTGCTAATTACACACCGGCATATCAACCACGCATGCGCAGCCAGGGAAACGTGCTGCTATCCTGGGAACGAGGCTGCAGATGTGCAGTAGCACGCAGGGAATGATTGACATGTGGGAGAACTACTCGGCTGTCCAAGCCACGAGGAAATGAGACTAATTACTCGCCAAAAATCCTCTATTATTCCTTTATGTTTGTTCTTTTGCCCTTGGTCTCACAATTCTCAATTCAATACACTTAAAAAGTAATTTAACCTATGGTCCAAATCAGAGTGGATCTGCTTCAAAAAGCAAACAAACAAACAACACTTAAAAAAGATGTGAAGTAGGGTTTGTATGTAACGGAATAATAACAGAATATAAGGCAATCTCTATTGTAAAACTAAAACCAAATTGACTTCATACAGTTCTGTCTTGAAATGCTAGAGCACGTGTATAGACTACAGATCATGACAATGCACTTATCCTATCACAGCGGCTTGGATTGTGGCTTTTGTGTTCAAAATGAGTGGGGAAAAAAATCAAAATGAAATAACAGCCCTTCTTTCAATGTACATACAATTGAAGACATATATTGACTCTACATTGGCGCACACTTCATACATTTCTATAAAGCACTGTGAGATTACTCATTCAAAGGGGCAAAAATTTAATTGTCCTGCTCCTCTATGCAAATGGAAGACCTATTCATATTGGTGGTAATGTCAAAGGCGAACCGGTGTTGCATGTATTGTGGAAATAAG